>NW_028135264.1:57500-147801 GCF_964662115.1 Mustela nivalis | reverse complement strand
GAGATCCAAAATTGAACATTTTGAATGATGTTAGGGAAAAATTTGTTCATCTCTCATTGGAACTTGCTTACTACTGAACTGTAATATCTATAAAGAAGTTACTTTATGGATAAGAACATGACAGTGGAGATAGGGCTACATGGTATAGAATCTTGGCTCTACCACGTGTCTTATTGTGTGACTTGAGGCAAAATATTCACTCACATGCCTTAGTTTTCTCTTTTGTGAGATGAAAATAAGAGTAGAGTTGTTGTGAGTTAATGCATATGTGGCAGTTATAATAATGCCTAGCACACTGTGTGTCATCATCACCATCTCATGTTATAGTTTACATTCCTTTTCAGTTTGTTTTTATAGTCTTGAGTGAAGTCAGTTAACGTTTTCTAAATAGGCTTCCAAGAAAACTTGTACCCTTTTTGATGTTACTGTTCCTTAATTTTAAAGCCTATTTGCCATCTGTTGATCCTTAAAATAATGTGTTTGTGCTTGAATACTCAAATTCAGAAATATATCTAAGTTTCAAATTGAAGTTGAGCAGGGTTTACTAATGTTAATTTTTTTACTTTTTCATATGTAATATTTTCAGATGAAGGCTCTGCAGAAATTGCTTTATTTTCCTATTTGTTTTTTACTTCTAGGCAATTAATCTTTTTTTCAGTCTTAGAGATATGTTTTGCTTTCTTTATAACATTTATTTTTACTATGTGATGGGCTCTTCAATACTTCTTTTACTCACTCTCCCATTTCTAGTATTCTCTCTCTCTCTGGTCTATAAATGAAAATTCAGTCCTGGAAAATGGGAACCATAAAAAGGAATTAAAAACTCAAGATGATTTTTAGTATTTTTTGCATGTGTATTTAGGATATATTCTTGAAATACTTGGGCTTAAAGATTTAACCTCATAGAGGATGAGAGATTATGTCATATTTATGTTTATAGTTAAAGTTTAGATGCTTAATAAGCAGGCTGTTGTTATAAGGTTATATTACATACTCTCACCACTGAAGAAACCTCCCTCCTGTTCCATTCCACTCTTAAACACATGGGTTGCACAGCTGCTATATGGTTGTACACTGTCCCATGTGTATTAAGCAAACAGAGCCTGCAAAAGGGTTGCATTTTGGAGCATGGAAGTAGCATGGCTGGTTGGAGACCCCAGAAGTGTGGCTGCCAGAATTCCTCCATCTGGCAGCAGTGCTGCTAGGCAGCTCCACACAGGGCATAAATATATTTTGCTGAAGACTTTTCCTGGTGCAACAGCCATGAATGCCTAGGCAGGGATAGGGATGGAGAGGAAGATAGTGAAAGGAACTAATACAAAGGGGTCTAATTGGAACCACTCTACTGTTTAAGGGGAAAATATGAATAATGAAAAGTGAAAAAACACATTTGAACTCTTAGTTTTGCAAGAAGCTTGACAAATAGTCTTTTAAATTTTATGAAGATCTTTAAATTAAAGAATTGTGAACTTGTACAGAAGCATAATTACTTTAAAAATTTAGCCTTCCTATGGATGGCAGAAGGTAACATGAATATAATTTTTAGGGCAAAATAATTATGATTATCTTTATTTGATGTAAGTTTATTTCTAGTTTCGTTAAAAATTCCCAGAACATTGAACATAGTCAACATTCCATGGAGAAGAAAGTATTATGCAGCTTGCATGTGTGCAGATCTGCATATCGGAGCACAAAATATTGACATGATAATTGCAGTCAAGCCTGAGTGAACAGTGGCCTGTGGGAATTCAGCTGGTGTTGTACCAACTGGATGGCTGCTCAGGACACAGTTTGAAATGCAAGGTGCAAGTTAGCACTTTATTCAGCACAGGCAGGCATCATTTAAAAGTCCTTGGGGGCAGCCCTGGTGATGTGCAGATGTTAAAACAGTCTGTTGTGAAGTGCTGATATTTTTGAACACTGTGAAAGACTTCTAGATTCTGAGTGAAAAATATTTGCACAGTTATTAAAGACATATAATACACAATCTTTTCCAGCTCTTCTCTGGATGTTTTAGATAATGAGTGTTGAGTATATGCAGAAGTATCTGGACATGTAGGTAGAAGAAACAGGAAAATCAGGAAGCAGATAAAGTCATTTAGTTTCTAACTATAAAACCGAAAATGTGTGGAGTTTCAGCTTTATACATTTGGGAGTGATGTTGAGTGGGTATCTAAAACAAAAGTATTTTATTCAGCACTGTATTAAATCTAAGTTGTGACATTCTAGTAAATTATTGCTTTTTTGTTTATGGAGTTCATCCGTACACCATAATTTACAAATTCAGTTGAAGTTGCTATACCCTAATTCCATTCTTTATTCTGGTTTGGAACTACTTGATTAAACAAGAAAAAAAATAATCTGTCCATTTTTACCTGTCAGGCTGAGTCTTCTGCACAAGTTTTGCCTTTCATATATAGTTTAAATATATATATATAAAAATATATAGTTTAAATATATTTTTTATATCGAAGTATAAAATATATGTCGAAATTCTGGATTATGTGTAAAAATTAAGCTTTGATTTTAAAACAAAATAGGTATTTTAAATATACTTGGACCTTTAAAATATTTTCTACTAAAGGTCTTATGATCTATTGATTTAATAATGTATTTTTATTAAGAGTATTAGAGTTTTTTCAATAGTTGTTTTTACTCTGGAGTAAACATATTTGAAAAATATTTGTGTTAGGTTTTTAAGTTTTCCCTTTTTTCAAGCTTTCTTACTGTATTATTCATAGATAATATCCTAGCAATTTATTATGTATATTCAAAATAGAAAAAGTTATGAAACAGTTTATGAATAAAAGGATAGATAATTTGATAATGGTATAATTTTCATTTCCCTAAACTTCCATTTTTATCAGTCTTACTGTTTTAGAATCTTAATGTTAACCAGAAATTGAGAAAGCATTTAAATGGAAAGTCATTAATAAGAAAATCTACATTTTAATAGATTCTGTGCTCAAATGAAAGAAAACTAAGTCCAACTAGGTTTATTTTGTGCATTATTGTTATCTGTTAATTAAGAATAATCAATGTCAGTAAGTTTTGCTTATTTTCTTTGTTTTCTAAATCAGACTGATATCATTGCCTCATTTATAGTTAAATGTTTCTTTTTAGACTCTAATATTTCATTTTTGACATCTCATTAAAAATGGGCTCAAACCCAGAAAATATGATCCTGTCATATTGTATAATATATGGCATGGTCTATAACACAGTAAAATTTTGCTTCTTAATGATTTAGAATAATTTCTCAGATTTTTGAGTTTAGAAAAATGGCAAAAAGTTAACATGGTAATTCATGTGACTAAGTACAGCAATGTTAAATGTTTAAATGCGTAGTACTCTTGGGAAAAGTGATTGGAGCTTTAAACTTGTACACATTTGACAGCGTCTCTTCACTTCATTTTTCATCCTAAAGAAGTCTGCAAATATTCTTAGCTCACATCATTATTGCACATCAGTGGTTCTAATTAGCTAAACAGGAGTTTGTCTCAGTCATTGATCATCATCAACTTCTTGACACTGTCTTTTTTTTTTTTTAGGAACCTTTCATTACATCTTATAAATACATAGAATACATATTAACTGAATTGACCAAATAGGTTGGTGATGTTTTCAACTTGAAACAACTTTTTAAATTGTATAATCTTAAGTAAAAATGTATTCATATTGTAGCGCTGTTTTCTCTTGGGAGCATTTTCCTGTTATGAAAATATTACATATCATGTACCACCAGGAGGAGCTGCTGGACAAATCTCTATATAGATTTTGAATTGGGATTTTTTTTTTTCAATTTCAAAACTATAATATAATCGTTAACTTTGGAGGGTTTTTTTTTGTTTGTTTGTTTAAAATACGTCACTGAAGTATATTTTTGAAGTTTATATTTGACTGGAAGTTTATATTTCATTTATGACCTACATTTTTTTACTCAGCTTTATCAGTTATTTTGATTTCGGTGACTCAGACTTAGTGTATGTCAGCATCACTTGAGGCTTTGTGTCTTAGTTCAGGCTGTAATAACCAAACACCATAGATTAGGCGGTTAAAAAGCCAACCATTTATTTGTCACTTTTCTGAGGGTTAGGAAGTCCAATATCAAGGTGGCTGTTGATGCCATTCCTTGTGAGAGCTCTGTTGCAGACAGCTGCCTTCTTGCTGTAATTTTACATATAGAGAGGGAGATGATCTTTCTTCTGCCTCTTTGTAGATTGCCTAATCCTTTCCATGAAGGCTCTCCCTCATGAATTCCCAAAGGCCCCACCTGCAAAAACCAGCACACTGGGGATTAGGGCTTCAACATATGAATATGAAACATTCAGTCCATAGCACCTTGTTATGGTTAAACACAGAATTGCTGGGCCCTACTCTAGACTCTCTGCCCTTAGAGAGGGTGGAAGATAGTGCATTTCTAGCAAGTTCCTAGGTGATGCTAATTGTACTTCTCTGATGACCTATAGTATAGGAACCGCTGGGTTAGACTGTGACTGATTTATCTACATAATTGTGTCATAGGAAATAACTACCCTGGTACTGAGTTCATTTGGAAGCTGTAGTAACGCTTTTGTTTGAGTTTTGTGGCATGTAGTCTAGTTTTATCCTATCTCATTTAAAAGGACCACGAGAATGTATTTTGACACTGGTGGGGATTTTAAGTTTATTATAAAAGAGTGGATTAGAAAAAGTTGATCCCTATAAATTAAACTAATTCCTGGGAATTTAAAGTTAGGCTCATAGCATATCCAGAAAGCAACTTACAGGGACAGTTTCTGACTATAATTAATGTCTTGACTGTTACATCCTGTTACATGTTGGGTAAACCCAATCATGCCCTTCCCTTTGAGATTTGAAGCCGTTTTCCCCCAGATGCATATACCTTGGATTGATGTAGTACTCTTTTGTAATACTCATGGTTTTATAATATCAAATTAAAAGTTCAAGTGATAATTTGAGAGTATATGTAACAAATGAAAGTCAAAAGATATATATATGTTTATATATATATATATTTTTTTTAATTAAGTTTTTTACTTTAATTCCAGGGTAGTTAGCATATAGTGTTATATTAGTTGCAGGTATACAATGTAGTGACAAGTGAAAGCCCAAGGGTATATATATTTTTTATCTTTAATTTTATTTCCAGGATAGTTAACATACAGTATTATGTTAGTTGCAGGTGTACAATATAGTGATAAAGGGCATATATTTTTAATATACAAAAATAGTTTTATACATCAAAAAATACAAAATGGCAGATACATTCACTGGCACTGGAAACTTAGGAAAAATAAGGAAAAAAGCATTTCAATTGATGAAAGAATGCTTAATTTCACTATTAATAAAAGAACCACAAATATAAAGAGAGCCTAGTTGAAGACAATGGACTGTGATTATGCATCAGATGTGCTATCAAGAGTTGGTTAATAGAAAATAAAATAATAAAGCATGATAAAGCACAGACAGTAAAAACAGTAGTTGTAAAATATCATGTTTGTATTGTGTACCTATATCCAGAGGGCTGAACATGGCTAGAGAAAAAATCTGAACCATGATGTCTGGTCATATGTGAATTTATGACCACTAACCTTTGTGGTCTCTAGCACTGGTTAGGCGATATCCTATATTTATTTATTTATTTATTCATTCATTCATTCATTCATTCATTCCGGACTCGCCTACCATCCCAGTATCCCAGAAGGCTATTTGATGTTTATTCTCTTGTCAGCTTCTAACACTTCATTTCCCCTTCTCACTTTCAGGTGATGGATAGTTGTTATGAATTTGTTAAATTCATGTTAAGTCATGCACAGGGTGGTGGATGGTGAGCCATGGTTCAACAGCAGACCACAAGAGAAATTAAAATAGAGGTTTATTATTCACAGATCTGGGAGAGAGTACCCAGCATACCTCAAGGGGCCACATGGGAAGTCAAGGCACAGTATGGGGAAAGATAGGCTCGGGGTACATGCTTTTCTGAGGTTTTGCTGGTGGAGCGCTCTCGGTTTTCCAGGCTAAGGTGGATTGGTCAAACCAAAAGAGCCAGGTTTTAATCAGCTCTATGGAAGATGGATCTTTTATAAGGGACATAAAAGGGTTTTGGGAGGTAGGGGACACTATTGATCACAAGGGTTGTTGAGGAAGTCCTATCAAGAAATTTTTTAAAGATTTTTATTTATTTACTTGACAGACAGAGATCACAAGTAGGCAGAGAGGCAGAGAGAGGAGGAAGCAGGCTCCCTGCTGAGCAGAGAGCCCATTGCGGAGCTTGATCCCAGGACCCTGGGATCATGACCCTAGCCGAAAGCAGAGGCTTTAACCCCCTGAGCCACCCAGGCGCCCCCTCCTATAAGAACTTACTTGTGACTCTGCAGGTTGCTATCTGGGGCACTTGCATGGGCTAGCTTCATTTAAAGTCACTTCAGGCTGCTTGGCCAAACCCAAGGGGATGCCAAGGCAGCAATCATGGAGTAGCTTTAGCTAAACTCTTGACAATCCCCTTGCTTCCTACACCACTGAGTAAATAGAAGCTTTTAGAAGAGAGCTTTCATGTCTTCCCAAAACCATGTCTGCCAAAATATCTGAATCTGTATCCATATTTTCTCTTTTTATTTCTTTGGAAGAACTGTTTATGCTGTCATCTAAGCCCAAACTGTATACACTAAAGACTCAAGGACCCAAGGATGTCACTCTGCAGTTCTCCTTTCTCTCTCTAACATCCTCAGTATCACTCACTGTCCTGGATCATTCCTGTCAACATCCTCACATGCAGTTTTATCTTCAATCTTTTGAGATAAATCTCTTTTGATCTCACATTTCCCTTGAAGTACTGTTCCATTTCTCTGCTCCTTTTTATAGCAAAATTCCTCTGAAAAGTAGTCTTTACTATCTCCATATTTTTTTCTTTCTCTCTTGATCTCACTCCAATTAGGCTTGTATATCCACCATTCTCCTAAAACAGCTCTTGTCAAAATCACCAGTGACTTCCAATACTGCTAAATCCCAGTAGTTAATTTTCAGTTTTATTTTCTTTAGTGTGTTTGCAGCATTGGCCAAAGTTGATTCCTTTCTTCTAGGAATACTTGTTCAATTAGTTTTCTGTCTTGATTCCGCTTTTGCATGACTGTTTACCCTTCGTAGTATTATTGGTTGTTTTTCCCTCATCTTACTAACTTATAAATATGGAGTACTCCAGGACCAATTCCTCAGATTTTTCAATCCAAAATCATTCCTTAGGTGATCTCACCTACCCTTTAGTCTTTTTTTTTTCTTTTTAAGATTTTATTTATTTACTTGACAGAGCGAGATCAGAAGTAGGCAGAGAGGCAGGCAGAGAGAGAGAGAGGAGGAGGAAGCAGGCTCCTTGCTGAGCAGAGAGCCCGATGCGGGACTCCATCCCAGGACCCTGAGATCATGACCTGAGCCAAAGGCAGGGGCTTAACCCACTGAGACACCCAGGCACCCACCTACCCTTTAGTCTTAAACATATTTGGATGATGCCTAAAGTTTTATCTTCAGCCTTCACTACTTGACTGATTCCAGACTTGGGTCAACCACGTCTTGGATGTTGATTAGACATCTCAAATTTAACATGTCCAAATCCCCAAGTCTAATTCCCTCTCTCTCTTCATCTAGATCTCAGATAATGTCTACTCCATTCTTCCAGTTATTCAGACAACATATTGGAAACATTCTTGACTTCTCTCTTTCATTTATATCTCTTATCTACTGCTTCAAGAAATCCCGTTAACTCTACCTACAAATTATCAAGGATTTTATCACTTTCTCAATTACCATCACCATTACCTATCTTGTCCAGTTTATCTTTAGTTCTCACCCGAGGTATTTTAGTTGACTCCTGTTGTCTCTGCTTCCACTTTTGATTTCTAGAGTCTGACCTCAGCCCACAATATTAATTAATTAATTAATTAATATTATTAATCATGAAATATTAATTCATGTTACAACTATATTTAAAACTATCCTCTGTCCTCCCATTTTACTGAGAGTCAAATCCAATATATAGCTTAAGAGGCCATATATTACTTTATTTCCAGTGACCATTGTGTCCTCAGCCACCATTCTCCCTTTGTATAAACATTATCATTTTACTGTTCTTTAGATACATCAATTGTGCTGTTGGCCTTAGTGTCTTTGCACTTGCTTCTGGTCCCAAGGCCTGGAAAACTCTTCCCTGAAATCTCTATGACTCTTCCTTCCTTCAGGTTTCTGCTTACCTATCATCTTTAAGGGCAATCATTTTTACATTATCCTTTTTTTTTATTTTAAATTTTATTTTATTTTTTATTATTTTTTTTTACATTTTTACATTATCCTATATAAAATAGCAGCAACCTTCCTTTTGCTTCCTAGTTCTCCAAGATGAGACATTCCTTTCTGCATTACACTCGTTTATTGTTCTTATACTTCTAGTCAGTTGACATATTATGTATTTACTTAATATCATTTATTTTCAGATTCTATAAGCTAGAACATTAATTCCATCAAGGAAGCACTTGGTTTATTTTGTTTGCTACAGTTCCCTAGTCCCTAGGATGATGCCTGTCATACAAATGCTTGTTGAGTGAATGATGGATTAATATGTGTGTGTGTGTGTGTGTGTGTGTGTGTGTTCAGGAATTTGTTCTGGTAGATCTTGTTTCAATCTGAGGATTCTATTTAATTCTAAAATATTCTCAGCAGTTCTTTTCTAAAAATACTGCTTTATCGGGGTGCCTGGGTGGCTCAGTGGGTTAAGCCTCTGCCTTCGGCTCAGGTTATGGTCTCAGGGTCCTGGGATAGAGCCCTGCATTGGGCTCTCTGCTTGGCAGGGAGCCTGCTTCCCTCTCTCTCTCTGCCTGCCTCTCTGCCTACTTGTGATCTCTCTCTCTCTCTCTGTCAAATAAATAATAAATAAAATCTTTAAAAATAAATAAATACAAATACTGCTTTATCATTCATCCCATTATAATCTACTTCTGGAACTCTTTAGGCATATGTTGGGAGTTTCAAGTGAAACCTACATGTCTTAACTGTCTTTTCATATTTTTAATCTCATTTCTCTATATAGTGTTCTGGATGAATATCTCATTGTTATCATCCCTTTGCCTCATTCTCTTCTTACATCTAGTTTTGAGGTATGCCCATTGAATTGTTTTTATTGTTTTTGTTTTTAATTTAAGTCATTCTTCTTAGGTCATTAAAATCCTTACTTATTTTAAAGTCTTCTTCAGTGTGTTCTGTTATTTTTTTTTTTGTCTAGAGTGGTTGCTTCTTTGAATTATTGAGTTAGTATGTGTATGTGTTATGTGAGTGTAAAGTATCTGTTTTCTTCTTGTGTTTTGGATTTGTTTTATCTGTGGTCAAATCTTGAGTAAGAGGATGGCTGTTACTGTTCTCTTTCTCCTTTCTCCACCACCCTTCTTTGTCTAATGCTTTTTCTTTTTCTCTAGAAATTTTGTGCTTACCACTGAATAGTCACACTCACCCCATCCTGAACTAGGTTTTATATTGGTAGCTTGGGGCTTTTAGCCAACAGTGACATAGAGGATTTGTTATATTTAGTGCCTGAGCTGTGGAGTGTTTTGTCTCAGTGCCTGATTGGGATGCTGTCTATAAACTTCTGCCTTTCTAAACTTTCATGTAATCCTAGTTCCAGGTGAGGGTGGGGAGGAATTTTTTTCCAGACTCCTTTCAGGAGCTGGGAGTTCTACTCTAGTGTCTGGTTTCTAACAATGAGTATAACTATCCTTCTACATATTGAGCAGTACACTTTTTCCCATTAGTCCCCAGGCACCAAGCTCTTTTTCACCTTAGCCTGCCTGCATTGAGATCTGGACAGTATACAACAGCTTCCTTCTTGTTTATAGCACTGTATTTCTGTTTAGTTTGTGATCCTTAGAGATTTGGCTGTCTCCTTAATCTTTTTCTATTATGTTTATCTATTAATATTATAAATTGAGAGAACTTGGAAGAGCCGCAAAATGTAAACTTACTGTGCTAACTTATTGGAAAAGTCTAATTTACGTTTTTAAAATATAATAGTACACCATCTGAATTTATCTCTTAAAACCCATGATGGACTTTTCTGATTGGTGTCTCTTCATTCTGATAATTCTTTTGTGCCTTCAAAGGCCCTTTGGTTCATTTCACTGTTTCACAATTGAGGGTTCTTTTCTTCTTCCTTACTTGTCTACTTTGGATTCATTAGTGATTTCGGTATAGGTTTCTCTTTACCTATTTTTAGATGAAATTGGGCATGTTCAGGGTGGTATGGCTGTAGACTGTTTACCTATTTTTAAACTTTTTAAAAAATATAAATAAATGCCCAATAAATTTCTATCCCCTTTTAAAAAATTTGTTGTTATGAAATCTCTAGCTCTCTTTTGAGTCTTTTACTTTAAATAGAAGTAAATAAATAGAAATAAATAGTAGAAATATGATATTTTATTATTAATTATGGGTTTAAAGTATTTATGTGAAGAACATATTGTCTTATTATTTTAAATTGATGATATAGTGGTTATTGCAATCATTAAACACGTTTTAAGTATTTTTTCTTATCACGCATCTAAATCTGGAAACTAAATTGTTGTTTTGGTATGAAGTTGTCTTAGTTGTCAGTAGTTTGTAAGTTGTAGTCACTTGCCATATGGTTTCTGATTAATTCTGAAAGGACTGTCAACCCCAGATAATTTAATTTTCTATATTTTATAAAGTGGTACTCATTTTCAGGATGTGAAAATTTAGAGGATTAGCTACCAATTTTGTCGAATAAACTCTGTATTTTTCTTTCTAGAGAAAAACAGAAATCTGAAGCTAAAGACAGAAAAATTTTAGAAATTCTGCAAGTCAAGGATGCTAAAATACAAGAATTGGAACAGGTTGGTGTTGTGCCAGAAAATACTAAAAATTAATTTTTATTTTAGTTAGTAGATCTTTACAATTATTTTTAGGGTTTTTTGCAATAATGTTCATTAAGAATATTAGGGTCATTATATCAAATCATTACCATTTTGACACTACTATATAAGATTATTGCTAATCTTATATAGTACTTATATTACTATATAAGAAACTAGTATATATAAGATTTTTCTTCACTGGGGCGCCTGGGTGGCTCAGTGGGTTAAAGCTTCTGCCTTCGGCTCAGGTCATGATCCCAGGGTCCTGGGATGGAGCCCTGCATCCGGCTCTCTGCTCAGCAGGGAGCCTGCTTCCTCCTCTCTCTCTCTGCCTGCCTCTCTGCCTACTTGTGATCTCTGTCTGTCAAATAAATAAATAAAATCTTAAAAATTTTTAAAGATTATTCTTTACTCTTGTACTTTGTTTATAGCCTGTTGGTTTTTTAATTAATAGACTATGCCATTTATACTTTAAAACTCTTAAGATAGTGTTAGGGTTTTATCGTAGAATCTAGCAATTATTGTCTTATTAAACTTTACCTTTTATTAGCAGTTACCATTTTATTACTAGCAGTATCATTGAAACTTATGAATTTTCAGATGGTTTAATTTATAAAAAAGATTAACAAATAATTGGGATGATTCTATTTGATCTCTTGAAAACTTGTACTTTTGATTCATACAATCCATTTTACATACAATCAGTAAATTATTCAATTACGTATATAATAAGATTATATGTAATTATATAATTAGTATGTTATCACTGCAAAAATCCATGTGATCAGTGCTTCCCAGAGCTATTTTCAAAGTATAAATATCTCAAAAATGAAGGAGAAAGAAACTTATTTTAATAATGACCTATATTGTGATAAAATATTTAAATTTATTTTGTACCCAGCTGTTCATTATATGCTGAATTGCCTGTTAGTTTTTCCTGGGTAAATAGATCCTCTTTTTTGTTTTTTTTTTAAGATTTTTTTATTTGACAGACAGAGATCACAAGTAGGCAGAAAGGCAGGCAAAGAGAGAGAGAGGAGGAAGCAGGCTCCCTGCTAAGCAGAGAGCCGGATGTGTGACTCAATCCCAGGATCCTGGGGTCATGACCTGAGCCAAAGGCAGAGGCTTTAACCCAGGCGCCCCCAGTAGATCCTGTTTTAGGAGATGTTGCTCTTTGACTTTTGACTCTATTTTCCTTCCTAGTCAGTTAAAGTTTTAGGAGAATTTTGGTCTAAGTTTGGTTACTGTTAAAGGTTTTTTTATTAAAGGACTTAAGGTGAAAGTTAACTTAGAAAAGATTCTTTTTTTTTATGCTCTCTACATCTATATAATGACTTTCTAAAATGGAATATAGACTCTTATATGACATATAAATTTAAAATTTTAATGTTCTCTAATGTGTTTTCCTTACAGGAAATATCATAATTGATACTATAATGATAAGATTTTAGCAATGACATTTTAGTCAGTTTGCTCTGGGGGAAAAAAAAGTTGTATTTGCTACCTGAATATCAAAAAGGAGCAAAATGAATCCCAAGATGGATAAATACTGTTGTGTGCTTACTATATTAATTAAACTAGGCTAAGCTACCTGATACAGCCTTATGACTTAAAAGTGGCAAATGCCATTTGTACTTATACTTCACTGAGAAAAACTAACCATATTGGCTACCCCAGGATTCCGGAGGTTTGGGAAAATGTAAATCCAGGATGAGAACCTGTCTTCAGTTATAACTCTATTGTATAGAAGAGAATGGATTTTGCCACTCTTTGGTTTTAGGGAATGCTCAGGTTACCAGATCTAGATAGCTAGGTATAGCATACCATTTTTTTTTAATGTTGACACTTTCTTTCTTTCTTTTGTTTTTAAAGATTGTATTTATTTATTTATTTATTTAGACGCTACGAGAAAGGGAACACAAGCAGGGGGAGTGGGAGTGGGAGAAGCAGGCTCTCTGCCAACCAGAGAGCCTGATCCAGGGGTGGATCCCAGGACTCTGGGATCATGACCTGAGCTGAAGGCAGACACTTAAGGAGTGAGCCACCCAGGTGCCCCTAAAATGTTGACTTTTAAAAATGACAATACATTTGCCCTTTTTTTTTTTACTAAATTCTTTTTCTACTTCCTCTTCCTTAGGTAGATATTATTTAGTTAGTTAACTTTTTAAAGCAGAACCACTTAGCTCATGGATAAAATATTAAATTTTCTCAAGAGAAATTATTTTTTTTTTAGGCGCCCTAATGATGGTACTGTGGAAAATTTAGAGTTACAATGTTTGCCTTTAATGATTTTTAAATCCCTTTGAGGAGTAGGATGGGGATAAAAGTAAGGTACAAGTAATCATATTCTCCTACATGATATTACAGATTGTAAGAGGATGGGGAACCTCATGTACCCATTCACATTTGTATCCCTGATGTCCAGTATTTCTGTATTGCTTGGCATATAACAGATTCTTGTGAATATTGTTGAATAATATAAGAAAGTGGTTCAATTTCATTCTTTTGCATGTAGCTGGCCAGTTTACCCAACACCCATTTGTTGAAGAGAAGACTTTTTCTCATTGTATATTTGTCGCCTTTATCAAAGATTAACTAACCACATAATTATGGGATTTTTTCTGGGCTTTTTTTTTATGTTTCTATGATGTGTGTGTTTATTTTTGGGTCAGTACATTACTGTTTTGATTGTTAAAGCTTTTTAATGTAATTTGAAGTCTGGAATTGTGATACCTCCAGTTTTGTCTTTCTTTTTCAGGGTTGGTGTGGCTCTTCAAGGTCTTTTGCAGTTCCATACAAATTTTAGGATTGTGTTTCTAGTTCGGTGAAAAAAAAACAACAAAAACACACTGTTGGTATTTTGATAAGGATTGCATTAAATGTGTAGATTATTTTGGATAGTATAGACATTTTAACTGTAAGTGTTCTTCTAATCCATGAGCATGGAATGTCTTTCCATTCCTTTGTGTTGTCTTTCATCAGTGTTTTATAGTTTTCAGAGTATGAATCTTTAACTTTTCTGGTTAAGTTTATTCCTTGGTATCTTATTTATTTATTTATTTATTTATGTGCAATTATAAATGGGATTGTTTTCTTAATTTCTCTTCCTGCTTCTTCATTATAAGTGTGTAGAAATGTAGTGTATTTCTGTATATTGATTTTGTATCTTGCAACCTTACTGAATTCATTTATCCATTATTATAGTTTTTTTTTCTTTTCTTTTCTTTTTTGTGTGTGTTGAGTCTTTTAGATTTTCTGTATGTAGTATCATGTCATCTGCAAATAGTGAAAGTCCTACGTTTTTCTTACCAAGATGGATTCCTTTTATTTTTGTTGTCTAATTACTGTGGGTAGGACTTACAGTACTATGTTGAATAAATGTGGTGAGAGCAGAAATCCTTATTTTGTTCCTGATCTTAAAGGAAAAGGTCTTGGTTTTTTACTACTGAGTATGATGTTAGCTGTGAATTTTCATGTGTGGCCTTTATTATGTTGAGGTATGTTTGCCCTAAACCTACTTGTTGAGGGTTTTTAGTCTGAATGGATATTGTACCTCGTCAAATGCTTTTTCTACATCTTTTGAAATGTTCATATGGTCTTGATCTTTTCTTTTGTTGATGTGTTGTATCATGTTCATTGATTTGTGAATATTGAACTACCCTTGCATAGCAGGAATAATTTTCACTGATCATGGTGAATATTTTTTTAAATGTATTGTTGGATTTGATTTGCTAATATTTTGTTGAGGATTTTTGCATCTGTATTCATCAGACATAGTGACTTCTAGTTCTCTTCTTTGTAGTGTATATCTGGTTTTTGGTATTGTGGTAATGCTTTTCTCCTGGATGGATTTGGAACCTTTCCTTCTTCTGTTTTTGGAAGAGTTTGAGAAGAATAAATATTAACTCCCCTTTAAATGTTTGGGAGAATTCTCCTTTGAAGCTAGCAGGTCCTAGACTTTGTTGGGAGTTTCCTAATTCAGTCTCCTTGCTGCTAACTGATCTGTTTTCTATTTCTTCCTGATTTAGTTTTTGGGTAGTTATATGTTTCTAGGAAACATTTCTTCTAGGTTTTCCAATTTGTTGGCATATAATTCTTCATGGTATTCTCTTAAAATCTTTTGTATTACTGTGATATCAGTTGTCATTTCTCTTCTTTCACTTACGATATCGTTTGTCCTCTCTCTTTAAAAAAAAATTGTTTTATGCATCCAGCTGTTTGTCAATTTTGTTGACCAGCTACTGGCTTCATTGATCTGTTTTTTTAAGTTATTTATTATTATTACTATTTAGTTTCTATTTCATATATTTCTGCTCTAATCATTATTATTTCCTTCCTTCTGCTGATTTTGGGTTTGGTTTGTTCTTCTTTTTCTTGGTTTTGTAGATTTAAGGTTAGGTTGTGTATTTAAGATTTTTCTTGATTATCTCCTTTGAGATACTTCTTGATGGAGGCCTGTATTCCTATAAACTTCCCTCTGATAACTGCTTTTGCTCCATCCCAAAGATTTTGGACTGTTGTATTTTCATTTTCATTTATCTCTATGTATTCTTTTTATTTCCTTTTTGATTTCTTAGTTGACCCATTCATTGTTTAGTAGCATGTTAATTAACTTTCCTGTATATTGTTCTGTACATATTTTTTCCCTTAGTATTGTTTTCTGGTTTCATAGCAGTGTGGATGGAAAAGTGCATGCTATCTGTGACTTTGATTTTTTAAATTTTTTGAAACTTGGTTTGCGGCCTAATATGTAATCTCTTCTGGAGAGTTTTCATGTGCACTTGAAAAGAATGTGTATTCTGCTGTGTTAGCTTGGAATATTCTAAATATATCTATTAGATCCATCTGGTTCACTTTCTGTTTCAATGTTCTATCCATCAATGTAAATGGGGTGTTAAAATCCCCTACTGTTATTGTGTTACTATGGATTACTTCCTTTATGTTTGTTGTTTTTAGCTGCTTTATGTGTTTGTGTGCATTTGTTTTGGGTGCATAAATATTTATAATTGTTATATCTTCTTGTTGAATTGTTCCTTTTTTGATTATGTAGTGTCCTTCGTTGTCTGTTGTTACCATCTTTGTTTTAATGTCTGTTTTGTCCAGTGTAAGTATTGCTACCCAACTTTCTTTCCAATTCCATTTACGTGATACATGTTTTTCCGTCCATTTTCTTCCCATCAGCATGTGCCTTCAGGTCTGAAATGAGTCTCCTGTTGGCAACGTATGGATGGGTCTTGCTTTTTTATACAGTCTATCACCCTATGTCTTTTGACTGGTGCATCTAGTTAATTAACATTCAAAGTAATTATTGACAAATATGTACTTATTGCCATTTTGTTACTCATTTTATAGTTGTTTTTGTAGTTCTATTCCTTTCTTCTCTTGCTCTCTAATAGTTTTCTGACGTTCTTTAATAATATATTTGGATTTCTTTCTCTTTATTTTTTTCACAACTGTTATGGTGTTTGATTTGTGGTTACCATTAAGCTTGTATATAACATCATATGCATATAGCCATTTCTGTTACATTGTCACTTATGTTTGAACCATCTTTTCTTCTATCCCCTGTCACCTTTTAGGTACGTGGTGTCTTACTTTACATCCTTTTATTTTGTGAATTCCTTGACTGAATTTTATAGATATACTAATATTTTTGCTTTTGTGCTTCCTGCTTTTCTTACTCCTGGTAATGGCCTTTTCTTTCCATTCAAAGAATCCCTTTAACATTTATTGTAGGCTGGTTTAGTGGGATGAATTCTTTCAACTTTCTTTGTCAGGGAAACTCTTTATCTCCCCTTTTGAATGATAGTCTTTCTAAGTAGAGTATTCTTGGCTGCAGGTTTTTTCTTTTCACCACTTTGAATATATCATACCACTCCCTTCAGGCTTGAAAAGTTTCTGCTAAGATCAGCCTTATGGGGTTTCCCTTGTATGTAACTGTTTTCTCTTGCTGCTTTTAAAGTTCTTTCCTTATCTCTGCTTTTTGCCATTTTAATTATTATATGTTGTGGTGTGGATTTCCTTGGGTTGATTTTGTTGGGGCTCTCTATGCCTTGGGGATTTTGATTTCTCTTTCCTTCCCCAGATTTGGGAATTTTTTAGCCATGATTTCTTCAAATAAATTTTCTGTCCCCTTTTTTCTCTCCTATAATGAGAATGTTATTATACTTGATGGAGTCCTTGAATTCCCTATATCTGTTTTCGTTGTATTATTATTTTTTACTCTTACTATTCAGCTTCATTGCTCTCCCTTACTCTTTCCTCCAGGTCTCTGATATGTTCATCTTCTTCTCTAGTCTATTTATCCCATGTAGTGTATTTTTAATTTCAGTTACTTTTATTATTTTTAATTTTTTAGGGATAGAAAGACAGCATGTCAGTGATGGGGGAAGGGCAAAGGGAGAGGGAGAATCCTAAGCAGACTCCCTGCTGAGCACAGAGCCTGATGTGGGGCTTGATCTTATGACCCTGAGATCATGACCTGAGCCGAAGTCAGGAGTCGGACAATTTAACTGACTGGGCTGCTCAGATGCCCCTTAATTTCAGTTTGAGTTCTTCATCTCCGTTTGGTTCTTTTTTATGTTTTCTCTCTTTCCTAAGTATCTCACTGAAGTTCTCCACTCTTTTCTCAAGCCCAGTGAGTATCTTTATGAACTTACTTTAAAATCTCTATCAGTCATATTACTTTTCTCCATTTCATTTAGCTCTCTTGTGATTTTGGCTTGTTCTTTCTTCTGGGACATACTTCCCTGTCTCCTCACTTTGTCTAACTCTCTTTGTCTGTTTCTCTGTGGTAGGAAAGTCAGCTGTGTCTCCTGCTCTTGAAAGTAGTGACCTTATGAAGAAGAGGTCCTGTAGTGTCTGGAGTGCAATGTCCCCTATTCTCTCCTATGTTTGTTGCTTGTGCTTTACTATTGTGGCTGAACTGCTTTTGCCTTTCAGTCCAGTTGTTTGCAGTGGTTCTCTTTGCCTGTCATTGCCAGGGGTTTGTCCCTCTGTTAGTGGACCAGACTGGGGCCACCTTGGGCCTGAGTTGAGTCAGACCAGGCATTTGCCAGTGATGTACTGAACTGCAGGGTGCTTTCCCTATATTATCCCCTGAGAAGCTTTCATTGCTGGGCAGAACCTGCAGTCAGACCAGATATCTGCCCCAGCCCACTGCTGGATCCCCAGCTGGACTGGTGTGTTTGGTGATCTTGACCTCTTCTTGGAACAGCAGCCTCTTTGGAGTAATGCTGGCCCCTGTTTGGTCTGCTTGCACACTGCCAGGCTTGTGACACTGCTTTTGATGGTGTATTGGAGTAGTCAGGTCTGTAGGAGAACATGGGAGCACAGTGTTAGCAATGTTTGCATAGGTCAGCTCTGGAAGGGGACCTAGAGCTACTTTAGAAAACTGCTGCAGGGTTAGAGTGCTTAGGTTCATAGGAGAATGTGTGGGGTAGGGCAAACAGTTCAGGCAAGGTCCAAACCTGTCCACTAGTGAAGGGAACCCATAGCTGCCCAAAACTCCTACCAAGGTTGGAGCGTGTGGATCCACAGAAACATAAGGATGGGGATGTGGGGAGGAAGGGGAGGTATGCTGATAGCCAGCCAGGTGGAGTGTTGGGGCTGTGCTGGTTCTCTGCAGGTTTCTGTCTCCAGGCTGGTGGGTGAAAAAAGAAATGGTACCCACTTAGCTCCTTTGTTCCTGGAGAATTGTCCCAAAGAAATCTATACCTCCAGCACAGGCTCTGAGATTGGCGAGGAAATATTCCTATATATCCAAGGTATTTTTTAAATTGCTGCTTCTATTGCTTTATCTCTGCAGGGTTCTTTGTAGTGCTTAGGGTGGGGGACTCAGTTTCCTCTTGCTCTCCAGGCTTTCCAGAGCCAAGCTGGCTGACTTTCAAAGTTCCCGGTGTTAAGCCCCACTGATTATAAGAACTTGCAAAATTATGCCCCTCTCATTTTCAAAGCCAGATGTTAGGAGGGTTGTCTTTCCTGTGCAGATCCCCTGTGGCTTGGGGCACCTTTGCCCTCTTCACCACTGCAGTGTCCCTCCTTCCTACATACAGTCCCATTGGTCTCGTTAGCTCCTAACCATGTCTCTGTCTTTCCTACCTTCTTCAGTGTATGTAGCTGTGGAGAGTCTGTTCTGCCAACCTTCAGGTCATTTTCTGGGTTATTTACTCTGATGTGGGTGTTATCTAGTTATGAATGTGGAATGAGGTGAGATTAGGATCCTCCTAATCTACCATCTTTCCTGCAAGAGAGTTTTGACTCAATCTATACATCTTTCCTTTTTTAAGATAAGTTTACCTCATCTACATTTCTTGATATAACATACTTATTTGATCTTTGTTCTCTGACTATCCTTATATTTATGTTTTTAATGTTTTCTTAGCTTTTTATATTTATTGTATTTTTCATTTGTGTGTATTTGCGTTTGCATATACACGCATTTTCATGTTGATAGTTGGGGACATTTAGAGTTTGTATTATTTCTTTTAGTGATTAAGTTATTACTTAAATATCATATTTAGCAGTATACTTCTTGCTTCTAACATATTCTGAAAATGTATATAATATCTCTCAACTGTGCACTGTAAAAAGGTAAGAAAATTAGTGTATTTTGATTTATTCAGCCTTTGTTTCTCCTGCATTTTAAAGTGAACTCATAGAGAGTAATTGGAGGACTTATTTCTTATTCTCCACATTTTTTTATTGAGTTTTTTTGTACTGTCAAGATTTATAATGCTTATGTTCCATAACCACCTTATCCATTATTTTTAGTGTAAATTCTGTGGGAAAATAGATCACATTTTATTGGTTTTTCCTGTTGCTGCATAACAAATTATCTAAGCTAGTGAAATATAGTTATTAAGTTGCTGTCGGTCAGGAATCTGGATATAGTTGGGATCTCATATGGTTGTAATCAAGGTTACAGTTGGATTGTGCTCTCATCTGGAGGCTTGATGTAGGAAAAATCTGCTTCTAAGCTGATTCAGTATCGACCTCGCCCCGCAAGGACGACAAGACGCCCTGGTTCGGATGCATCTTCTCTTTCTTTATTTCCACAAGTCTACACACTTATATATGCTTACATGACCAATCAGTGAGCAGGGTACAGGAGGGAGCGAATCAGGCTGTGCACCTAAACGAACAACCTCGCTAGCAACCAATGCTGTTTACTTCCTCTTTGGGCGTTCCGCTTAGTCTCACGAGGCAATCCTAACCTGGCAACTAGCAGGCGCCATCTTTTAATGGTGGAGGCCGCCCTGGCCAGGGGCCTGCCTCTGACAATTCAGGTTGTTGATGGTATTCGTGTCCTTGTAATTTTAAGACTGATGTCCGAAATGGGACCAAAGTCTGTTAGGGTTCTTCAGAGAAATAGAAGTAATAGATGTGCATACATATGTCTGTTTATCTATCTGTATCTATCTATATGGAGGGGGAAATTGATTTTAAGGCATTGGCCCATGTAATTGTGAGCTGACAAGTCTGAACTGTGCAAGACTGGCTGACAACGTAGGATCCCAGGGAAGAGTTAATGCAGCAACTCAATCAGAAGGCAGTCCGGAGGTACAATTCCTTCTTTTTCAGAGGCCTATAGCTCTTACTTTGTGGTCTTTAGTTGACTGGATGAGTCCCAGCCACATTATGGAGAGGTAATCCTCTTTACTCAAAGTCCATTGATTTAAATGTTAGTCACATCTGAAAAATATGTTTGCAGTAACATTAGACTCATGCTTCCTCAAAAACTATGAAAAACTGGGTACTGTGTGTACTATGGCCTAGCTAGGTTGACACTTAAAATTGACTAAATGGGTAAAAAGTTCTGAGGTGAGTAGACTTTTAGTATGAGGTTTTATGTTTATCTGGATAGGGCTTTTACTGTTGGCTATAGCTATATGTGTCAGAGGCTAACCTTTGTTTTGTTGTTCTTTTTTATTTGTGTCTCTCTAGAAATTTCTTAAATATCATCTGAGACGCATGATTCTGCCCATTGTATTCTCTGGTTGTTATATAGAAGCCCTACTGATATGGTGAGGTGTCAGAGGGAGGGGAAGCATTCTATAGCTCCATAATTAGGTCTCAGTCTTTTTTTTTTTTTTTAAGATTTTGTTTTTATTTGACATACAGAGATCACAAGTAGGCAGAGAGGCAGGCAGAGACAGAGGGGAAAAATGCTCCCTGCTGAGCAGAGAGCCCTATATGGGGCTTGATCCCAAGACCCTGGGATCATGACCTGAGTCGAAGGCAGAGGCTTTTTTTTTTTTTTTTTAATAGTTTTAAAAACCTTTTTTTTAAAGTTATTTATTTATTTACTTGACAGAGATCACAAGTAGGCAGAGAGACGGGGGGTAGGGGTGGAGTGGGGAAGCAGGCTCCCCGCTGAACAGAGAACCCAGTGCGGGGCTCGATGCCAGGACCCCGAGATCATGACCTGAGCCGAGGCAGAGGCTTAACCTGCTGAGCCACCCAGGCACCCACCATTTTTAATTTATTTATTTGACAGAGAAAGAGAAAGTACAGCAGAGGGAGGGTCAGGCATAGGAAGAGAGAGAACCACGTTTTCCAGTGAGCAGAGAGCCTGATGTAGGGCTCTGTCCCAGGACTCTGGGATCATGACCTGAGCTGAAGGCAGCCACGTAACTGACTGAGCCACCCAGGTGCCGTACGTCTCAGTCTTTTAGAGAGCTTATGTCCTGACATTGTGACCATAATAAGTACTTCTCAGTGCCCCCCCCCCTTGGATTGATAGAAAGGGTAGAGGGTGTTGGAGTTAGGTATTTCCTTTTAGCTAGGTTGGTTAGGCTCTGGCAAAACTTGCCCAAGATTGGGCTTTTTTGGACTTTGTAACTCTCAAGACTTGCCTACTTTGATCTTCCAGCAATTTGTTAAATACAGATTAGATTTTTCTACTCTGGTAGTGGTTCCCAAGGAGTTTTCTGCCCTGGTAAATTGTCATTATCTGTCCCTATCTGTCACTATCTGTTTCTCTAGTTTGGGGAACAATAGTTTGCTCTATGACCCCACCCAGTTCTTTGATAGATTTAGGAAGAGTTGTTGATTTTTAGTTTGTGAATAGGAAAGATGACTTCCAAGTTCCTTACATGCTTGAGTGGAAACTGAAAGTCCCTCTAGTGTGTTTTTGTTGTCCTACTGAGCAATATTAAGTAGCTCTTAATTTTTAAGATTTATAGCCTATGGAATAGAATAACACTTAATAATGACAATTGCTATAGCTTATTTAAATCTTATGTATCTAGTCAAATTTCTAGAAAGTTAAACACACACATACATGCACTCATGCACATTATTATTTAGCTGGTTGCAGAAAAAACTTTCATAGAAGTGCAATCTAATATAACATATTTTACTGATGATAGTATAAAACATTGCCTATAACTTCTTTTGGTAAGACTGCCTTAGCTCTGTCACTGATAGTAATAACATAAATTGGGTAATAGATTCCCCTTCTAGTATTGCATTAGATGATGTGACTCCACTCACAGCCTAGTATATTGTATTTAATTAGAACATCTTTGATGTTTTATCCCCCCACTTTTTTTTTAACCTTGTTAGAAGCTCAGAAATGAGTTTTAGTTCTATTGCAGTTAGATCTGTTACCCCATCCTTCTTCTCCATTTACCATTGTTTTAGTTGTTGTGGCTTCATAACTTCTCTGTTTTTTACTAAAACTTCCATGCCCCTTTGAAAGTAGGTCATATAAATAATATATTAACATGCTCAAGTACTGCTCAGTAGAGTTTTAGGTCTTATGCTGCTGCCCCTCCTTCCCCTTTTTTCCTGCGTCATAATCTTTATCATTCTCTTCTTACTCTATAGACTTCTCTTGACCATGATGTGAATTATTCATTTCATGTCTTATCCATAATAAATTATTTGTTCCAGACATACTTTCTCTTGTCACCCTTTATGCTTTATGGTTCCTCTGAGTTCTGTTTGCTATTTTAATATTAACTCATGCCAGACCATTAAGAATGTACTCTATCCAGAAAAGTTTGTTGAAAACTTTCATAAAGCTATATTTTAAAATGAATTATAGCTGTATATAGCTGTAGTTTCATTATTTAAAGTAGATCACTAAGAGCATACGTTAATAGGAAAATATTTTGCATTACACAAAATTTTGCAAATCTTTAAAGGTTTAAGTTTCTGATTATCTTTTATTGGGAGTGCATCTTTATTACTTTAATGATTATTCAGTGTAATATAAGATTTATCAAACATAATACAAGGATATTCATAGTTTGGGTTAGCTAATTACCTACTGTATTATGCTTTTTATTTAAAAATTAAGTCTTTATTTGGACTTGTTGATTACTAAATTCACTCAAATGCTGAAATTCAAATTATTAAATAATTCTCATGAAAGTGCTTGCTATTGGTGTTTAAGTTGTCAATTTCTGTTAAGTTTAGCTGACACGAAAGGGTAATCCCTTCTAAAACTTTAATCATTTGTCTCAGTGTTCTTTCCTTCCTAGGGTCTAAATAGTTTTTAGAATAGATGAGAATTCTCATATTTCGTCAGTTCTTTTAAAGGAGAGGTCTGTAGATAGTCTGTAAACAATCTTAGTGTTCATGTGATTAAATTTATCATTCTTTGTCCATCTCATTCATAAACATTTGCTTATCTGGTTTGGAAACACCAAGAGTACATAGTTAGTATGTAATGTGTCCAATGAATAATATGGTCAAGACAGAAATCTAGGAAGGGTAGAAATTACTGTGAGTCTGGGGAAACCTTCATGGAGAAAGGGAGAGATTGAATCTTGAAGGAGGGTAACACTTAGATGAGAATAGAAAAATGGGCTGTGAATTGTGGATGGGCCACACTTATGCATCTATTCATAAGCTGTTTGATTGATGTCAGGGAGATTTTGATATGCCCTAATAGTTAAAATGGGAAGTAAAAATTAAAACTATATTGAGGTTCCATTTATACTTACTAGATTTGTAAAAAATTACCAAGCCTGAGAGTCAAGTGTTGGTGCAGATGTAGAGCTGTGAGAACTCTTGAAGTGCTTATAGCCTATGTCTTAGTGATTTTACCTCCAAATATAATCTTAAGCAGTATTTTTCAAACTTTTATTAATATGACCCCCAAACTGAAAAAAATACATTCTACCTAATTCCCTAATATACCCACGTGTGAAATAAAATATAATATAGTAATTGTCCTTACTTTTATAATAAGGTAAAAATACAACAAAATATGCATCAAATATGAATGTAATAATATTTAAAAAAATATAAATGAAAAACTAAGCACTGTAAAAATTTAGGAGATACTTAATATAGTGTATCTGCTTCTTTCAGAGTTTTTTTGCTGAGAATTTATGCTAACATTTTGATAGTTTCTATTGTATTCTATTCCACTTTTAAAAAATGCTGATTGTGATGACTAAATGATTTAATGACCCATTACTAGATTGTAATCTGTAGTTTGAAAAATACTGGTTGGGAGAAATTCTTGCTCATCTGTATCAGGAGACATGTTTAAGAGTGTTTATAGCAGCATTGTTTGTATACCCCTTTTCCCAAAATGGGAAGCAGCTGAAGTATACACAAACAAGAGATAGATAAATATATTATAGTATATTTATATTATAGAATAATACTATATACCAAGGTAATTGAACTGTAGCTATACGTATCACTATGGATAAATTTGGGAATACATGTTGAGCAAAAAATAGCAAGCTACAGAATGTGTGTAGTATGATTTAATTTATATAAAGTTCAAAAATAAGCTAAACTGTACAGTATATCAAATAGGCATATGTGTGTTTTCAAACTATAAAGAAAGACAAGGCTAAGAACCAAAGTTGTAGGATAGTGCCTTGCCCTGGAGGACATGGAAGTGTTATAAGGATCAGGGGACCTACAGAGGACTTAAAGATAATGGTAAGGTTGTATTTCTTAATTAGGTGGTTGTGGATTCTAGGGTACTCTTTTTATTCTGTTCTTCATACCTTACATATTTCTCACAGATTATTTTTTGTATGTATTCAGTATTTGATTTTTTTTTTTTTAAGAGAGAACATGTGTGTCTGAGGAGTGACAGGTGTGGGGCAGAGGGAGAGGGAGAGAGAGTATCTTAAGCAGACTCTACACCCAGCATTGATACAGGGCTTTATCTTACCACCCTGAGATTGTGACCTGAGCTGAAATCAAGAGTGGGACTGTTGGGCACCTGGGTGGCTCAGTGGGTTAAAGCCTCTGCTTTTAGCTCATGTCATGATCCCAGGGTCCTGGGATCGAGGCCTGCATCCAGCTCTCTGCTCATCAGGGAGCCTGTTTCCCTTGCTCTCTCTCTCTGCCTGCCTTTCTGCCTACTTGTGATCTCTGTCTGTCAAATAAATAAATAAATAAAGTCTTAAAAAAAAAGTGGGACAGTTAACCAACTAAGCCATCCAGGTGCTCCTTAAATATTTTTAATTAGAACTAAAGTAAAATCAACAATTAACATTATAGCTTAAAAAATTAGAATATATTAGTTACTCTCACTTTATTCCTGAAACTCATCCTGTTTTGCATCCTATCCTTGAAGCTCCTTTTCAAGTCACTTGGAGCATGTTTAATAAGGAGTAAATATGGGAGTACAAGATATTTAAGAATCAGATGAGCATCACTGATAGATCAGAGATGAAATGAAGGTCAGGGTTTTTGTTGAGCATCCTACTTAGTAACAGAACAGTATGTTATAACTTGATGTGTCTTCTTGTTTGACAGGCCTATGGGGCTTTGGGAAACGGTGCTATTAAAAATTACCTGGAGGCTTTCAAAACCCTTATAAGTGTGTAATGGATGCTTAATAAATATTAGTTGAAAAAATGAACAAAAGTTAGGTTGACAAAAGTTGAAGAAGTTTAGAAAGAGATAGTATCAGGATATGGATTTCAGTTTTGGCATGTTAGTTTCAAGTTCCAGCAGATAATCCAAATGGAGGTATTATATTGAAAGCTGGAAATGTGACATTGCTGACTGGGAGAGCATCACAGCTGAATTAGGATTAGTAAAACTGTTAGAGATGAGATCAAAAACCAAGAAGGGGTAAATTTTCTGAGAGAAGAGGGAAACTAAGAAATGAGTCATGGATATGTCTTGTAATTAGGTCTTATTTAGGTATTCCTGCAGGTAAAAAGAGCAGTCAGTTAAAAACTATGGCAATTTTAATATTGTGAATATGTTTTTCTACACTGCAAGTCATCTTTGGTACCAAAACAAACTTGTCATTTTCCAATCTTGAAAATTACGTGTGCCTTCACAAAATCATAATTGTTTATCTAGAAAATGTTTTCTTCCAAATGATACTCAAATAAGAGGGTAATTCTTATCTTAGCTATCTACACATTTTCTTTGGAATGTTTTATAAAATTTTGTTTTTCTTCTATTTTTGCACCTGAATCCCAAAAGTTTGCTTTCTGAATATGGCTTAAAATATTTGGCATCCAGTTTTTATGTGTTCTTCATCTTAAACTAATAAACAGATACCACCCTTGCCTGTTTACTTGAAAATTGATGGGCATGTTACCAGAAATGAGATCTTTGATAATAGACATTATTATAAAAACTAGTTAATCCTAATATTATTGATCAAAATGTGAAACTTTTTAAAATAAAGTATTTTTTTCTTAGAAATACCAGTTTACCAGTGATTGTGATTTTTTTTTCCATAGAGAGAAACAGGACTACAAATAGAAATAAATGACCTTGTAAAACGGAAGATTGCAGTTGATGAAGAAAATGCTTTCTTGAGGAAAGATTTCAGTGACTTGCAGAAGAAATTTAAAGATAAAAGTCAAGAAGTTAAGGTGTGTTGGCTTGTGCATAGTTTTACAGTATTATTGCTTTGAAATCCTACTTTAAGCTTTGTCAGCCTTTGTGGCACAGAAAGTGACAAGCTTGGAGGAAAAATTGCCTTAGGCCCTGCTGTACCACACAGTTTTCTCACATGCAAAAACTGAGAAAGATGCTTTAAAGATAAGACTCCAAGCTTTATAACTTTCAGATAAATAGTTAATGATGGAAATGGAGCTAAGAAAGTAGGAGTGTGAATATGTGGCTTCTTGTAATTAGATTCTGATGGGACTGGCATTATTAATTGATAAAACCCAGGTCTGGGAGGATATGTCTGTGTGGGTCTCAAAAATAGCTGGGGACAGCATCAAAGGCAGCTTGATCAATTAATGGGCTCTTTGCAAATGTGTACTCATCAAAGCTGTCATCCAGTGAAAAAATATGACCCATCCACCTGCATGAAAAGAGGCCAATAAAAGTATACAGGTGACCTTGGCCATCAAATATAGAAGAAGCTGCTGTGAGGGTAAAACTGCACAGTTTATATTTGCTGATTAGTTCTCACCTTTTTTTTTGCTTTGTTTTGTTTATCGGCCCTTGTGGTACTGTTCTACAGGACACTAAGGAGTGTGTACAGAATAAGGAAGAGCAAAGCAGACTGGTTATAAAAAATCTGGAGGAGGAGAATGAGAAATTAAGTACCCGCTGTGCTGACCTGCTAAATGACCTGGAGAAACTGAGGAAGCAAGAAGCACATTGGAGAAAAGAAAAACATAGCATTGATGCAAAAATAAAGGTATGCAGTGAGAGTGGAGAGCATGAGAATGATGCTGTTATTTCAGATCTAACTTATTATAGGAAGTTTATTACATGTGATTTTCTTTAAATAACAAGTTATATATTCAAATCCACCAGTGGGGACCAGCATTAATTTATATTCCTTCACTTAAGACCCACAGCTTTTTAAAAATTGATGTTGCAAAGCAGGAAACTGACTTCAAATAGTTATCTAAAATGTAATCATTAAAAAGTAAAGGCTGTAGCATCTTGAAATGAAACATGTTTTGAAAAAACATATTTAGAATCACGAGGTTTGACTTTTCTCAGTTAGAGCTTAAATTTATAAGTATAGCTAGAATTCATTACAATAGAGTTTTAAGAATGTATTCTCCAGGTCTTTTGAAAAATAAAATGGGAAAAAAGCATGAAGCAATTGAGAAATACTCATGTGTGTTTTGAAGATGGTGCTTTTCTTTGGCTTAAGATGGCCTTATTCATAGTAAGATTTTATTTTCATAGAAGATGAAAGGTACAGTCAATCTTTGTAATATGTCCATCAGTATTTTTCAAAATAATAATTTTTTGGTGGCTTTCTCTTTGTCTTGAGAATATTTTTGTTCATTTTTTTCCATTGAATTTTAGGTTTCTCTTTTACCATAGATTTTCTTGAAAAGGCCAGAAACAAAATTTTATGCTAGTAAATTTGATAGTGTCTCTATATATGCACACATAAAAAGAATATATAACATAAGTATACACACACACACGTGTGTGTGTGTGTGTGTGTATATATATATATATGTATACATATATAGCTTTTAAAATACACTAAGTATGAATATACTAAGTATGGATATACTAAGATATGTGTGTGTCTGTGATCATTTTAAAGGTGAAGGGAATGTGTATTTCTGAGTGTGTGTGTCAGTTCATTGCACATATTTAAGAAAATACATGAAATCTTTTAGTGTATTGGGACGCCTGGGTGGCTTAGTTGGTTAAGCGGCTGCCTTCAGATCAGGTCATGATCCCAGCGTCCTAGGATCGAGTCCTACATCGGGCTCCTTGCTCAGCGGGGAACCTGCTTCTCTCTCTGCCTCTGCCTGCCACTCAGCCTGCTTGTGTGTATTCTCTCTCTCTGACAAATAAATAAATAAATAAAATCTTAAAAAAAAATCTTTTAGTGTATCATCAGAGAACAATTGAGCCATTGAGAGAAATGAATTCTGGTACATTTGTTTTCTCAACTTATATGTCAGTTTCTGCTTCCCTGCAATCTCTAAGCAGTTTGGTAGTGTGATAAGGGTGAGTAGTACTTCCTTATGTTAATTCATAGGCACATGAGTGTTTGGTGATACTTTTCATACCATTGATGACTATTTGCCACTTAGTTCATACTTTGGTTTTTAGTTCTGGGACTAAAAACCATATATATATATATTGCTGTGGTTTTTAGTTCTGGGACTTTTTCCTTTAATTGGGAAGTGTGTCTTATTAATTTGTAGACATTATTTATTCTGGGTAGTAATACTTTTTTGCTATATGTACTGCAAGTACTTTCTGTTCCATGAATCTCAAGTAAGGTAAATTGGATTTTGAAAAGTTTGTGGATCTAGAAAGAGTATGTTTTATTATTCTCTGATGTTTTTGCATTGGCAATCTTATTTGCTAAAGTTTTCCCTATTCCAAAGTCTGTAATGTACTTAGAGTTTATTTTGGGGTCTGTTGTTTCACACCATTTATTCAATAGTTTATTGATTTGTGATGTAATCTCTCACATCTCAAAGCGTTCCTCTGTGTTTAGGTTTGTTTCTGGACATCTTATTGTTTTCATGGTTTTAGGTATTGTAGTTTTATAATTTGACCCATTATTTGGTAGGAAGTCTGCTTCATTTTTTTGTCAAGTTGTGAACCTTGTATGTGCTTCTTCACTATCTTGTAATATTTAAGAACTGTTTTGTTACTGTTTTGTTTTGTTACTGGGGCACCTGGGTGGCTCAGTTAGTTGAGTTCTTGGTTTGGGCTCAGGTCATGATCTCTGGGTTGTGAGATTGAGTCCTGCATGGGATTCTGCTCAGCAAGGAGTCTGCTAGAGATTCTCTCTCTTCCCCTCTCCTTCTGCTCCTCCCCGACATGTGGGAACGTTCTCTCACTCTGTCTCAAATAAATAAATAAATCTTAAACTTGATCTTAGCCTAAAGGCTGAGAAACGACTCAAATAAGTAAATCTTAACGAACAGGAACGATTTTATTAGTTTTACTGAAAAATTCTATTAGAAAGTAGATTGGAACCACACTTAGTTTATGAATTAATCTTGGGAGAATTTTGACCCTACTGTTCATATATGTGGAATAAGATTTTGTACCCTTTTTTTTTTTTTTTTTAAAGATTATTTATTTATTTATTTGACAGACAGAGATCACAAGTAGGCAGAAAGGCAGGCAGAGAAAGAGGAGAAAGCAGGCTCTCTGCTGAGCAGAGAGCCCGATGTGGGGCTCAATCCCAGGACCCTGGGTTCATGACCTGAGCTGAAGGCAGAGGCTTAACCCACTGAGCCACTCCGGTGCCCCGATTTCATACCTTTCTTAAAATGGCATTGTCCACTGTTAACTAGATTTAGTCCTAGCTACTAATGTTATTGTAAAAAGATTGTATAATGGTAAGTAATATTTTAAATTATATTTTAATTATTTCTGGAAGGCAGGGTTGATACTGATTTATCTTAACATTCTTTTCAATAATTTTTCTAATTATCTTATTAGTGCTAAAAATTTGTATATTTTCTTGATTTTTCTAAGTTATTAAGAAAACTTTGCATCTTTCTTTCCTTCCTAAAGTATTAGTTAGCATATAATTCACATGTAATCCTTTTAAAATTCACAGTCGAGTGCAATCGTTTTTAGCTTATGTAGAGTTGTATAGTTATTACCACAATTACTTTTAGAATTTTTTCATCATTTCAAAAAGAAACCCTGTAACCTTTAGCAATCACTCTGCGTTTACCCCTTCACCCTGGATCCCTTGATAACCAGTAGTCTGCTTTCTTTTTTGTAGATTTGTCCATTCTAAACATTTCATATAAATAATATCATAGTATATGGTCTTCTGTGACTGACTTCTTCTACTTAGAATAATGTTTGCCGTGTTTATCCATGTTGTAGCATGTATCTGTACCACATTCCTTCTTATTGTTGAATAATATTCCATTACATCGCTATCCTACATCTTATTTATCACCAGTAGATGAACATTTGTGTCTTCAGTAATGTTGCTGTGAGCACTTGTGTACAAGATCTTGTATACATACCTGTATTTTTATTTCTCTTAGATACATACTAAAGATTGAGATTACTGGTTCATATGGTAACTGGTTTTAAGCTTTGGAGGAACTGTCAGTTTTGGAAAGCAGCTGCACCACTTTACATTGTGAACAGCAGTCTGTGAGGGTTCTGATTTCTTTTTGTTCTCATCAACACTTGTTATTGTCTGCCTTTTGTATTTGTTTTTGTGGATGTGAAGTGGTTTCTCATTGTGGGTTTGATTTGCATTTCCCTGATGGCTAGTGATGTTTTCAGAGGCTGTTGGCTGTTTGTCTATTTTTGAAGAAATGCGTATTTCATTCCCTTTACTTATATTTCTGGATACAAGTCTCTTCAGCTATAGAGTTTGAAACTATTTTCTTCAATTTTTTGAGTGGTTTTTACTTTATTAATGGTGTTTTTGAAGCATAAAAGTTTTAAATTTTGATATTTAATTTATCTACATTTTCTTTTGTTACCCCTGATTTTGGTGTCATATCTGAGAAACCATTGCCTCTTCAAAGATCAAGAAGATGGAAACCTATGTTTTCTTCTAAGAGTTTTATAATTTTATATCTTACATTTAGTTCTTTGATCCATTTTGAGTTGATTTTTTAATATGGTGTTTGACAGGAATCCAACTTCATTCTTTTGCATGTGTTATTCAGTTGTTCAAACACATTTGTTGAAACAGACTATTTTTCCCCCCACTGCTACTGTGTTTATTGAATCTCAGTGGACTGTAAATATAAGGGTTTATTCTGGATCTCTATTCTGTCCATTTGATTTATGCATTTATCCTCATGTCTATGCCACACAGTTTATTGTTATAGATTTATAATAGATTTTGAAATTGGGATTGTGTGTCATCCAGATTTTTTATTCTTTTTTCAAAATTGGCTATTTTGGATCTCTTGCATTTCCATATGAATTTTAGAATCATCTTTTCCATTTCTTACAAAAAAAGCAAGTTGTGTTTATTTTGATAGAGATTGCATCAAATCAGAAGATCGATTTGGCAAATACCACTATTTTAGCAATATTATAACATCTCCATCAACATGGTGTGTTTCATTTTTTTAGACCTACTTTAATTTATTTCAGTAATGTTTTGTGGTTTTCAGAAAAGTATTTGCATTTCTTTGAGTTTGTATTATTTCTTTTTTATTTAATGGAATTCATTTTTTTAATTAAATTTAAATGAGCTAACATATCATTAGTTTCAGATGTAGTGTTCAATAATTTATCAGTTGTGTATAATACCCAGTGCCCAGGTACATATTATTCCTAAATATTTAATTTTTACGCTATTCTAAATGGAGTTGTTTCTTTATTTCCTTTTTGGGTGGTTCATTCCTAATTATTAATTTTTATATAGTGATCTTATACCTGCAACGTTGTTCAATAAGGTTGATTCTTTAGGACTTTCTGTGTGTAAGATCATGTCATTTACAGATAGAGATAATTTATTTTTTCTTTTCCAATATGGATGTCTTTTGTTTCATTTTGTTCCCCATTACCCTGGCTAGACTCTCTAGTATATAACTGAATAGAAAAAAAGAGTAGATGTCTGTGTCTTGTTCCTGATCTCATGGGGAAAGAATCTGCTCTTTAATCCTTAAGTATGATATTTGCACTATCAGATTGAGGAAGCTTCCCTCTATCCCTAGTATTTGATTGTTGTTGTTTTTATCATGAAGGGGTTTTAGATTTTGGCAAATGCTTTTTTTTAAACATCTCTTGAAATTATATATATATATATATATATATATATATATATATATATATATATATTGTCTTTTATTCTGTGGGTATGGTGTATTATGTTACTTGATTTGGGATGTTAAACCAACTTTATGTTGCTGGGATATTTTTGTCTTTATCTGGCTTTGGTGCCAAGATAAATCTGACCTTAATTAGAAAATGTTTCCTCCTCTCATATTTTTGGGAAGAGTTCAAAAAGAATTGGTATTCATTCTTTTAAAATGTTTGGTGGAGGGATGTCTGGCAGCTTAGGTGTTTAAGCATCCAACTCTTGATTTTGGCTTGGGTCCTGATCCTCGGGTTGTGAGATTGAGCCCTGTGCTGGGCTCTGCATTTAGTGGGGAGTCTACTTCTCTCTCTCTCCCTCTGCCCCGCTGTGCTCTCTCTCTCTTTCTCTCAAATACATAAAAAATTAAAATAAAATGTTTGGTAGAATTCACCAGTGAAGCAATCTGGTACTAGAATTTTTTATGTTGGGTAGTTTTGATAACTGATTAAACCTCTTCAGTTATTATAAATCTGTTGAGATTTTCTATTTGTTCTTGAGTTTAGGTCATTTGTGTGTTTCTAAGAATATGTCAGTTTTGTCTTGGTCATCTAATTTATTGTTGTAAAATTGCTTAGAGCATTCTCTAATAATCCTTTTTATTTCTGTATAGTTTGTAGTGGTAACGTCACTTTGATTTTTGATTTTAGTTATTTACATTCTTTCTCTTTTTTCTTTGTCATTCTAACTAAAGGTTTGTTCATTTTGTTGCTATTTTCAGAGTCACCCTTAGCTTTAACTGATTCTTTATTGTTTTGGTGTTACCTTTTAAAAAATTTTTCACACTAATCTTTATTATTTCTTCTTTTCTGTTTGGTTTCACTTTGATATTTCTTCTCTGTTTCTTCAAGGGGTAAAATTAGATTATTAAGTTGAGATATGTTTTCTTTTTTAACATTGGCATTTATAGTTATAAATTTTCCTCTGAATACTGCCTTTGCTGCAGGCTGTATTAATATTTTTGTTTTGCTTTCATTCATTTCTGAATATTTTCTGACTCTCTTGTGATTTCTTCTTTGACCTATGGATTGTTTCTGAGTATATTATTTAATTTCCACATATTAACACATATTAACTTTTAAAAATTTTTTTTCTGTTATTGAGTTTTGGCTGTAATCCACTATGATTAGAAAAGATGTTTTGTATAATGATAATGTTTTAAAATTAAGAATTGTTTTTTGGCCTAACATGGTCAGTTATGGAGGATTATCCATGTGTACTTGAGAAAAATGTATATTCTGCTCTTTTGGAGTAGTGTGTTCCATAAACATTTGTTAGGGTTACTTAGTTTATTGTGTTTTTTAGGCCCTCTTCATCCTTGTTGACCTTCTAAGTGTTCTAGTCATTATTTAAAGTGGAGTATTGAATTCTCCAAATACTACTGTAGAGATCTATTTTTCCTTTCAATTCTGTAATTGCTTCCTTTATAATTTAAGGGCTCTGTTGTTTGGTTTATAGTTACATCTTCTTGACAAATTGATTCTGTAATCAATTTGATTCTTTTTTTAACTGTTTTTGACTTAAAGTATATTTTGTCCAATATATTTATATCTATTCCAGTTCTGTTTATTATTTTCATGGTTATCTTTTCCCATTCTTTCATTTTCATTCTGTTTATGTCTTTTGGTCTAAGTGAATCTTTAAAAAAAATTTAACTCTAGTATAATCAATATACAGTATTATACTAGTTTGAGAGGTACAATATAGTGATTCAGCAATTCTATACATCACTTGGTGCTCCTCATGATAAGTCTACCCTTAATGCCCTTCATCTATTTCACCCATCGCTCCTTTGGTAACTATCAGTTTGTTCTCTGTATTTAAGTGTCTGGATATTTTTGTCTCTTTTTTCTTTGTTCATTTGCTTGCTTCTTCAGTTCCACATATAAGTGAAATTATATGTATTTATCTTTTTCTGACTGACTTATTTAAAGTGAGTGTTTTAATCAATATTTTGTTGTATAATGTTTTCTTTATTTTGTCAATATCTGCCTTTTGATTAGAGAGTTAAATCCATGTATATACAAAGTAATTACTAGCTAGGATTGACTAACTTCTGACATTTTATTATTTATTTGCTGTTGTCTGGTAGGTGTTTTTCTCCCTTATATCCTCAGTTACTGTCTTCCTTTGTATTTAGTTGATTTGTTATAGTGGCACATTTTGATTCCCTTCTTATTTTTTTTGTGTGTCTGTTCTCTTGATGTATTTTCTTTGTGGTTATCATGGGTTTATATTTAGCATCATGAACTTAAAATAATATAATTTGAATTGATGCCATCTTAAACAATATCAATACTAAAACTCATCTATATTGCTCTTTCCCTCCACTTTACATTATTGTTGCCACAAGTTGCATCATTATAAATTGTGTGCCCTGTAACACAGATCTATAATTTTGTTGGGTTTTTCTTTGAAATATGGTAAATGAAAAGTAGAGTTGCAAACCAAATATTACATAATAATACTGGCTTATGGATTTATCTTTATCTTTACTGGGGTCTTTATTTCTTCATATGGCTTTGAGTTACAATCTTGCTTCCTTTCAACTCAGTCTGAAGGACTCCCATTAGCATTTCTTGTAGGGCAGATCTATTAATGAACTCCTTCAGTCTCCCGTATTAATAAATACATTTTGTATCTTCCTTTGTTTACCTATGAATTTCTTAATTACTTTCTAAATTTTGAAGGACAGTTTTGCTGGGTATGTTGATACTTCTTTACTTTCAGGTCTTTATATATGTTATCTCATTGCCTTCTAGCATCCATGGTTTCTGATGAGAAATTAGTTATTAATCTCATTAAAGATCTCTTCTATGTGACAAGGCACTCTTACTTTCAAGATTCTTTTTGCAGGGGCTGAATTTCAAAAGGCTGATTATAATTTGTAGGTCTCTCTGTTGATTGTTCTTGGGAGTTTGTTGGGCCTTTGGATTTGTAGATATATATCTTCCGTCAAAATTGGGAATGCCATGACCATTATTTCTTCAGATATTATTTCTGCTTCCTCTTCAGTCTCTTCTCTTTCTGGGATTCCCATAATGTATATGTTGGTCTAGTTAATGGTGTCCCAAGTTTTCAGATAGGCTCTGTTCACTTCATGTTCTTTTTGGTGTTTCAATAATCTTACACATTTCTTCTTCTAGCTTGCTGATTCTTTCTTTTGCCTGCTCTGCATCTGTTAGATGCTTTGGAGAATCATCCATTTTATTGTACCTTTTTAGCTCCAGAATTGTTTGATTCCTTTTACTGATTTCTTTCTTTTTAATTGATATTCCTTTGGTTTATACATTGTTTTCCTTTAAACTTTTTTTCATGTTTTTCTTCAGCTCTCTAAGGATATTTAGGATAGTTATTTTAAAGTGTGTGTGCTATAAATCTGATATCAGGGGTTCCTCAGGAATGTTTTCTGTTAATTTGTATGTTCCTTTGGTTAAGCCATACTTTTATGTTTTATTTGTTTTTTGTTTTATTTTATTTTTGTATGCCTTGTGATATTTTATTGTTGTTGAAAGTTGGGTATTTGAGTATAACTTTGGAAGTCAGATTCTACCCCTTTCTGAAGTCTTGCTGCTTTTTTAATTGTTTGAAGGCTATGGTAGTCTGTTTAGATAATCTCCCAATCTATATTTGTAAGAGTTTAAGGTCACTTGTGGAAGGTCACTGAGGTTTCTATCCTTTAGCTTTTGTTCACCGCCCCCATTGTGTTGTAGTTTTCCTTGAATGGCAGGAGCCAAAACAAAACACAAAGAAGCAACAACAACAACAACAAAACACACATCCACAGACACAAAACAAATCCATCTCCCAGTCTTTGTATTGTCTCTGTGCTTAGACTCTTCTTCAGTACTTATCCATATTTGCAGTGAGCTCAGAGCTCAGCCAAGGGTAAAACTTTGGGTCTTCTTTTCTCTTTTCTGAGCATGCATCTTTCTCTGAGCCTCTGTGTGGCTTTCTAAACTCTCCCAAATCAATGGGTATTTTTGAATGTCCTAATGTCCCCAAGAATCTTCCAAGGCTTTTGCTCCCATGTCTGAGGCATTCTGTTATATACCTCAACCAGTAATCTTTTGTACCACACATCTGTGGTTTGTTAGTTAACCTTTGATATTTTTGAGCTATCTCCTCCATTTATCCAGTCTTTGATCCCAGTTGGATCAAACAGACATAATGGCTTTGAATCTATAATTCAGGTAGCCCTTAAATAAATTGGAACAGACACACATATTCGTTTACTCTAAAGTCTGTTCTGCTTCCTCTCAAACCAGGAACCAGGATCTCCAACTGGGCACATGGGCTCCTGCCATTCTAAGAATATCGCTCCTTTAAGATTCACAGTCTTTAAAATGGTCAGCTTGCTGGAGACAGTGTGGGAAGGGCAACTGAAAACTCCATAAATCTTTTGTCCCATTTTTAAGTTGCTTTTATTTTTAGCTCAGCATTTGCTTGGTTGTTGTAAACCTTTGAATGCATTCCATAGTTTTTCTAACATTGGTTCTGAAAGTTTCTGCTTTCTTTTTGATATTTCTGCCAGGGCAAAATGCTTGGAGCTGTATTATTTTCCTGATGTCACTTATCACCTTTAGTTTTAAATGATAGCTTTACTGTATATATATATGGTTCTGTGTTGTCAGGTGTTTTTTGTTTGTTTGTTTGTTTGTTATTTGTTTCTTTGAACACTTTGAATTATTATCTCAGTGTCTGACGTCATTATTTCTGAAGAAAAGTCAGTTAATTTTACTGAGGTCTCTCGAAAATGAGGAATGGTTTTTCTCTTGTGTTTAAGATTTTCTTGTTTTCGGCTGTCAGTATTTTCACTGTATGTTTGTTTGTGGATTTATACATGTACAATACTTGAAGATTGTTGAGCTTCACAGATGTTTAGATTAAATTTTTTTCATGAGATTTAGGAATTTTTCAGTCATCATTTCTTTGAATTTTTCTTCTATTTTTTTATTCTTTTGCCTGTTCTTCTGGTAGTCCCATTATGCTGATGTTGGTGCAGTTTGTGGTGTCCACATTTCTCTGGGGCTGTTAACTTTTTTGTTACTCTTTTTTTCTTGGATTTTCTCTTTGTTTTTTTCTTATTTTTGTCATCTCATGTTAAATGTTCAGCTACACTAGTGAGTTTTTTGTGTTCTTCATTTTGTTAATTTTGCTTTTTATCACCAGGAGTTCCATTTTCATTTGAATGTTTTAAAATAATTTACATCACTTTATTGGCATTTTTTATTGGATGAGACCTTTTCATTTTATCTTTTTTTGTTTTTTAATGATAATGATTTTTAATGATAGTGTCCTCAAAGTTCATCCATGTTGTAGCATGTGACAGAATTTCCTTTCTTTTTAAGGATTCATTGTTTTCTGTTTTATGTATAGACCCCATTTTTAATCCATTCATTCAACATCTGGGTGGTTCTACCTCTAAGCTATTATGAGCAGTGCTGGTATGAATGTGGGTGTGCAAATATCTCTTCAAGATACTCCTGCTCTAAGGAGTGAGCTTGCTGGATTATATGGTAGTTACATTTATTTTTAAAGTTTCTTTAAAGATTTTATGTATTTATTTGAGGTAGAGAGCACATTTGGGGGGAAGAGCATGGGAGAGGGACAACTAGGCTCCCCGCTGAGTGTATGGCCTGACATGGGGTTTGATGCCAGGCCCTGAGATCATGACCTGAGCCCAAAACAGTTAACCAACTGAGGACTGAGCCACTCAGGTACCCCTAGTAGTTATTTTAATGTTTTAAACAGTTAACCAACCCTCTTTTAAGATTTACTTATTTATTTGAGAGAGAGAGTGCATGCAAGTGTGCGTGCATGAGTGGGGGGAAGGGCAGAGGGACAGGGAGAAGAAGAGAATCTCATGCAGACTCCCCACTGAGCAGTCATTGCCCTGTGTAATAAATGGAAATTTGAGAAATACCCAAAAGTGCTTTCTTAGCTGAAAGCCAGTATTTTTATCTTCAAAATATTACTCTAGCTACGGTAAGGTAATACATGAAGTATGAGGTCATGGCTAGAGTAGAGTAGTGGTTGATGTAAAACCTAGTGCTCACTTCTGCAAATAATGAATGTATAGCATTTATGTGGGTATACTCTATTTTTAGATATTATATTTATTTAATACTTTATGAAAACAATCAAAGTTTTATAATATATTTTGGAGAAAATACAGCTTTAGAAAATAACATTAATTTTGAAATAGTTTTAAAATGGATAAAAAAACAATTATCTGGAGGAAAACGCCAACTTTAACAAACTTGAGGAAAAATTTCATCATGATCAGGGGAACTGGGCATTATCTAAATCTTAAGTATTACAAAATTATGTTGATATTTTTGCAGTATTGTCTTTTTTTCTCCTGGTGTAGTTATGGGTATACATCTAAAATAGAGGAATTATGAAATATATAGTGTTTGTCCCAAGTACTATTTATGTAAATGAACTCATTTTTATTCACATAATTGATGCTTTTTCATTATACAGGGATTTCTCCATTGTAATTTTAATAAGTACATTTCTACATAGGTTTTCATATTTAATTGCTTCAAATTCTTAACTTTTGTGCCAGAAAGCTGTAATACTTTTTTATTTTCTGGAAAAAAAGTAAACTGTGACTGGTATTTAAGTTACTGTTTGTACTAAAGTTTTTTTAGTTAAGTGAAAACATAAAATTGCAAACAGTATAAATTTTTTACTGTTATTTTGTAGATTAGTTAAATATAATACATTTCATTTATATTTATTTGTTTGATACTTATTATATTTGATTGTGATATAAGTCTTCTGATTTAGGCCTTTGAAGACAATTTAATTGAAGCAAAGAAAGAAATTGAAGCATCACAGAGTAAATATAATGCTCTGTCATTGCAGTTGAATAATAAACAGACTGAACTTAACCAGAAGGATATGGATATTACCCTTGTCAGGCAAGTATATTCAATTTTTAAATTTAACATTAAGTTATTAGTTATTCAGAATGGTGACATATATGAATATTATTAGCACTGTAAAATAACAAGAGTATGTCTTCTTTGAGGACATATGTTTATGTATTGAAACTATCTGGAATTATATATACCAAACTGGGAATAGTTAACTAAGAGAATCAAAAGATTGGAAAGAGCATTCTCAAAGAGTAGTCTTGTCTCCATTTTTAAAGATTTTATTTATTTATTTGACAGAGAGAGATCACAAGTAGGCAGAGAGCAGGGGGAAAGGGAAAGCAGGCTTTCTGCTGAGCAGAGAGCTCAATGTGGGGCTCGATCTCAGGACCCTGAGGTCATGACCTGAGCTGAAGGCAGAGCCTTAACCCACTGAGCTACCCTGGAGCCCCTTGTCTCCATTTTTAACAAGGGCAGTGCATTCATTCATTGTTTCCTTCCAAAATATTCCCAGCCAGGTGTTATCTAATATTCATTATTATTCTAATGGGCAATATATGAGAAATCCAATTTGACTTTTTATTTTATTATATTCTAAATAGTTTAGTTTATGAGATCTTCTTTCTATACTAATACAAAGTAGAATTATTTGAAAAACTTGTTTTTAAGTGTTTTGAAATATTTTATACTACCTATTAACTTATTTCAGTTACCTCTATGAGAAAATGGTGTTAGAACAAGTCATAAATATATAAATGTATATGCATTCATATACACATGTTATCTGTATACACATATATACGTATATGCATTTTTTACTTAAACTAGTTAAAGTAAATCATACAATCAAAATTTATCATATGCTTCTGTAAGTAAAATTTCATTCTCTGGTCATACTATCCAAATACACAAATGTGAGATATTTATATATATAATATATAAATTCTGTGTGTTTGTATTATATAATATTTGTGTGGTTAAAACTTGATATGTACATACATTTTTTTTGTATATCTCTCTATTCAATATATATTTATATGTCTTTACATATATTTAGTACATTGCAAGAGCTATAGATATGTCAGGGCAGGATTTTGGTTAGATAGCAGTTAATGTATATATATTAGTTTATTACCTAAGCAAAAATTCATTGTATCACAATTTTAAAATCTTATCATAGGATTGAGGACAAGTATAAAATTAAGGATGACAGACTGGTTTGCTTATCTATTCATGGTATAATTATTTTTTTTAAGTCTATAATTTGATGAAGTCAAAAATAATTTAAATAGTTATAGAATCATACATTTGTAGAAATCTTAAAATTATCATTTATTCCTATCTTTTTCTCAGTAAGATAATATGCCTTTTAGTCATTGCTTGATACGTACATTTTGTAAGTTGAGGTACTTTTTGAGACTGTTCTTTTCACTTTATATTGTTTATATTTGAACATTGTTTCATTTATTGAGTTGAAATTTTCTTTTTTACAATTATCTTGTAATCCCATTTATCTTGAATCCTTATCTAGAGCATCTCAGAAACAATCTAATCTCTATTCTGTAGCCTAGATCTTCAAATAATGGAAGATTATTTTCAAATAATCTTCAAATAATATCTTTACCTTCTGTAACTTTATCTTTTCAGTAGTTAATTAACTCCTCTTATTTCTCATAATTTTTCATATATATATTTCATAGGTGTTACCCTATTTTCAGTTGCATTTCTGAATGCATTCCATAACATTAGTATCTATATTGTCAATATTTTTCTTAAAATATAGCACCTGTAACTGCACATAATATTCCAACAATGATCTTTCTATTTTAGGGTATGATTTGGATGGAACATAGGATATATTCTAGGATGCAATGTAGTGTTAAGTGCATGGCATTTGAATAATCACGTTTTCTACTAAACTTCTCCCCTTTGTGTACTTGAATTTAGTATAAGAGCTATAAGCTATATAGCAAATAAGGCAATAATATTCACAGATGGACATTTTCTTACACAATGGTAAAATAATGGACCATGTGTAATTTTAAAAGCTTGATTATAAGGACTTACGAGGAGGAGAAAATAATCTAGACTCAGAAGTCTGGAAGAGAGGACCATGACTCAAATTCTCACAATAGGGTGATAGTTGAGGTTTCTGCAGTGTTTCTCCTGAGGAAGGGTTACCTGTTTGGTATATTGTATGTCTCCTTTGCTTCATCAGTTTTATTTCTCACAGGGGGGTGGTGATAATTACAATGTACCAGTATCATTTTATTGAATCTCTATATTGTACAAAAAACACACAAAACCATAATTGTCAGAGAAGTCTTCTAGGCACTTTCTTATTGGGATACACTTTTCCTTATTAGTGTATGACAGAGTTGACCTGTTTTATTTCTTCATGGGTTTATTTCTTTGGAATTCATCCATTTGCATACTTACTGAATATTCGTGTCATCCTCTGTGATATACAACATTGTTAGGAACTACCTCAAATGATTTTACCCTGAGTCAGTGTATAAATAAGTATATAAGCATATATATAATAAGGTTATGTCTATAATGCATATAGAGAACATCTGAGTATATACTTAGAACTTGCATACTTGCATAAAAGTGCTAGCCAACTAAGTTTCCTAATTAAAATTTTTGCCTGAATAGGTAACGATTCTATGATTACATAGAGGGTAGCTAAATGGCTGCATGGAGGGTGGGCCAAATTACAAGGACGTGGGCTATCGTTAATGAGTTGGGAATTTTTCTTAAGAAATTACTTACAAATCTTCTATAAAAATAAAACAAAATAAAAGTTAGGATAGTACAGTCATAATCTGGAGGGTTAGAAATATCATCAAAGTCAGAATCCTGAAATTGGATTAATAACCTGGATTGCTAGTGTTCCCAGGGACATAGCAGAAGTTAGTGTAAATTATTTCTGTAAGATGATGTAGTAATTATGTCCTCAAATTATATCCACAGTTTTTTACACTAATGTCTAGCACATAGTCAGAAATATCAAGTAAGGCAAGAATAAAAATAAAAGATGTAAGGACTGGAACTGAAAGGAAAAGACCTTATTATTTGCCTATAATATGATTAATTCACAAAGAAAACTCAACTTACAGAAACATTGTTCAAATTAATAAGTGGGCTTGGCACACTTGGTAGATATAATGTTAGTGAATAAAATTTAGTTGCACCTTTTATGCCAGCAAAATACAAGGAAATGGACTTAATATATGGAAATAATACAATTTACAGTATGAGTAAAACTGTGAGTAAAACTGTGAAAAGTATGTATAATGAAAGATGTGTATTACTTCTATGCAGAGAAGTAGAAAACATTATTGACAGATATAAAAGGTCTAATATGTGTAGGGATATACAAAGTTTTTGGTTTAGTAGGCTCAGTATAATAAAGATGTCAATTCTCTCCAAATAGATATTAAGATTTAGATTATCAACAACTGGAATCTGTTACCACCCCCAGACCAGAAGAAGCAAGGAGATAAGCTCTTTTCAGGTCTCTGTTTAAAAAAAAAAAAATGATCCTGGGAGAGAGGCTGCATATTAGGAGAAGTATCTTTAGGCACAGAAACATTGACGCTGCCACCTGTGGCTCAGCAAAGATGGAGTCAGGAAAAGAAATTCCTGGACCTTTTTTTCTCATTGACCCTCTTTCATTACCAGCAAGCACTCCAGCTAATCAAATTCAGTCGGAGGTGGAGGATAAGGGACCAGTATAATGCAGTCTGTGGAGGTTGGCCTCTTCGACTAGAGGACTAGATAAGAGGGTAGAGATGGTGAACTTTGGAGAGAAGGTGTGCATTCTCCATCACTGTTCTTTTTCAGAGCTCTCCTGGCATTTATTGCTTATTAATTTTTTGGCAAAAATTTAGAGGGAACTTCCTTATTTCTTGTTTAGTATTTGGTTAGAGCATCAAATTTATAAGTAAGCCTGAGACATCTTAGTGATGCCAGTCTTCCTATCTTAGAGGATGGTATGCCATTCCATTTCTTTCAATACCTTTGTGTCCTTAGAAGATGTTTTAAGTTTCCAAAGGGTTTTGACATTTGTTGTTAAATTTATTTCTAGCTGTTTTTTTTTTTTTACTGTTTTAAATGGAGTATTTCCTTCTCATATAGTTTCCAACTGATTTTACTTTTATCGCTTTTAGTTTTTTGCTGTACTTGTTTGATGTGCTATCATTTCACAGGTAAAGTGTTCACAGTTCTTTTGTTTTACTGTGAATTTTACTTTTTTTGTTTGTAATTTTTTTTGCCGTGGATTTGAATTCTTATGAAATTAATATTGCTGTTCTTTATCTTTGTTTACATTTTTATGATAATAAACAGCAAGTATATAATTATTTGCTATAATGACACATATGAATTATTTAAAAAATCTATGCAGCACAGTGAAGTACAAAGAAGATAGAGGAAAAGTATTACACTTAAAATACAACTCTGGAGAAGTAATAGCCATTAAAATTTTGTGAGAATCATCTTAGATTTCCTTAATTGGTATTTATAGGTTGAAGATTAAGTGGACAAAAGTTTTTAGAGAAAAAGGACTATATTGAACATATTCTCTTAAAAAGTAGACTTTAGTTTTTGGTGATATAATGGAATAAGGCACTGATGTGAAATTGAGAGAAATTAAATATTTTCTCTATAAATACCACTCTCACTCTCTCTCTAAAGCTAGGACCAGAATGACATGTAAAACTTTGGAGGTCAATGTCATTTTTCTTAAAACTATATCTTTATTTTGTTTGACACGCTGCTATGTAAACTTTGGAAAATAGAACATTACATTCGACAGTTTTCATTCCCCCTGATTTTGGGTCTCAAGAGATATAGCATTTATAACCACAGTGACCAAAGATATTTAGGATTAGTCCTGTGTTTTGCTTCAGTGTTCATCACTAAACTTTTTACTTTTGATGTGTTCATTTCTGTACTTATTTTGATTCATCTCAGGGGCCTGTTTTCATCAGGGCTTGCCCTGTTGCTAGGGTACACTTTCTCCCGCATTAGCATCAGCTTTAGCCATGTGATTTATTTTGGCCTGTGGGACAAGGGTGAAAGTAACATATGCCATGTCCTAATGTGTTAAAAGTCATTCCCTGATTTGCCTTTGCTTTTTGCCCTCTGCCACCAGAGTGTCATATTTCTAATGCAGTCCAAGGCTGCAGTATGTCTTAGAATAGCAGAAAGCCACCTGCAATGTGAACAAGCAGTAAATCTCTGTTTTTGTAAACCATCAAGACAAGATTTTTTTAAAACTGCAAAATAACCTAGAGAAGCTGCCTGAAACCCTCTGTCAGTCTTTGGTATCAAACTTGATCTCCACAGGGATATTCCTAATTTATCCCATGCTCCACTCAATCCCCTAGATAGCATCACTGTAACTGAAAGATCACTGGATTTATCTTTTAGGAACCCAGTATTTTTTAACAGAACTTAACATTCTTCTTGAGATAGGAGAAAATGTTTGTTCTCAGCACTGTGACAGTTCAAGCCACACCTCCCCTTACTCCTTTTCATCCATGCCTACAGGAACTTCTCAGGTTTGATACTACCAATTAATTTTATTTTCCATAGCTTTTATTTTCCTTATAAATGCTCTCATTATGTGTTTTGATACTATCATAGCATTTTTTTTAGCTATCTTTATATTATGATTTTCATTTCATCCATTTAATAACTATCTTATGCTATATATCCTAGAAAACAGAGCCTGAGGGAAGCATTAAGTCCTGATTACTTACTTGGGAGATTGAATTCCAGGGGAAAGTAAGAGAAGGAGGAGGAGACAGGCAAGGATAAAAAGTGATTCAAGGAAATGCATTATTGTGCTGGCTCCTGCTTCATGGTGAGCCCTGAAGAGAAAGCAGGTGCACTGAATTTGCTACCCAGTTTGATTCTTGACAGACTGTGGGAGAGAAACCATGCTCTAGAGCCATCCATTAGATGGAAAAAGAGAAAGCGAGAAAGTTATCTATCTGGTTTCTTCTCGTGTTCTCTGACTGGTAAAAGTTGCTATGCCATGCCTGTGTTGTAGCATTTATCCTAACCTGGAAATGGCACAAACATGCTAGGAATGCAGCTGGTGGATTTCAAGTGATGGAGCCAGATGAGCTCTGTACATTTCATAGGTGGAAGTGGTAGTTAATAAGCTGAGACAGAGCAAGCGAATGAGATTGTTAAGGGTCAGGTATAGGCTGAATCTGAATGTAAGCGTAAGATGTGTCTGCCACACTAACAAATATAATAAGGGACAGGAACTGTCTTAGGTGCACTGTTTATAGTAGTAAACAAAAAAGTCCCCACTTTTACAGAAACTTTATTAAGATCATCTTCACATCTTGTCTTTCTGTTGATAATCCAGAGAGATGTGATAATTTCTTATTCATACTTTTTCTAGACCTTCCTTCTAATTCCTTCAATAACTTCTCAGAGGTATACTTTTCCTCTGAGTATGTATAATAAAATTCCTTTTATCTTAATTCTTAATATTCTTTTTTTAATAAGTCCAGTTTGTTTTTCTTTACTCGTTTCCAAATAAGGAAAGATCTAGACAAATTCAGTGCTTGCTAGTGGTCTAGAGGTATGCCTTTTGTAAGCTTTGTTTGTTGCTTACTTTGATACCAGTCAAGTTCCACATTTCATATTTGCAACATTGGTGTACCCTGATCTCATCTACTTTTCAGAAGGTGGCATGGGGAGACACAGAGGAAGAGTGTAAGAGTGTAAAATGATGCTTCTGCTCCACTTACTGGGAGTGTGCCCAGGACATAGCATGAGATGAGAGACAGTGATATGCTATTCCCTTAGTTGATTTTTTTTTTTTTTAGTTGATTTTTAATCCTCAGGTGCCTCATAGTATGAGTGTTTCCCTACTCTTGAGTATGTTCTTTTTTTTCCTTTTAAATATTTTATTCATTTACATGAAGGAGGGAGAGTGAGAGAGAGCATGAGCAGGGTGTGGGGTGGGGCAGAGGGAGAAGCAGACTCCCTACTAGCAGGGATTCTGAAGCGGGCTCCATCCCAGGACCCTGTGATCAAGACTGAGCTGAAGGCATATGCTTAACTGACTGAGCCATGTAGGCACCCCTCGAGTATGTTTTTTTTCTGATTAACGATATATATATTTTGTTCCACATGACCCTTAAATGCAAGCCAAATAGTGATCTTTTCTTTAAGAAATAACAAATGTCTTCTAGCATTGGAGAAGTGAATTTGTTTTGTTTCACATTACACCAAAAAAATGGTGTTTTTAATCTTTATCATGTCCCCATTCTAAATGCAATCTTTCCTTAGGTCTCCTCGCTAACGTATATTTTGACTATATACCTTGATAGAATTTTAGCCTATCTTCTTCCATAGTTTTTACCAGTGTTATTCTTGAAAAATCATAGTACTCAGCAAGCATTACTACTGTGGGTCTCTTCTCCCCTTCTCTTTGAGCATTACCTATCCTGCAGGCATTGTGCCATTATTGATTCTCTTGTTTCTCCTCTCCTGATTTTGAGCTGTTATTTACTGCAAGTTTTGTTTTTTTAGAAGAGTTACAGAAAGATGATGCTATAATCTGAATATTTTTATCCACCCAAAATGAATATGTTAAAATTCTAATACATAATGTGATGGTTTTAGGAAGGGGGCCTTTGGAAGGTGTTTAGGTGGTAAGGATACAGTCCTCCTGAATGGGATTAGTGTTCTTTTTTTTTTTTTTAAGTCTTTATTTGTCAGAGACAGGGAGCAAGAGCAAGTAAGCACAGGCAGACAGAGTGGCAGGCAGAGACAGAGGGAGAAGCAGGCTCCCTGAACAAGCAAGGAGCCTGATGTGGGACTCGATCCCAGGACGCTGGGATCATGATCTGAGCTGAAGGTCGCTGCTTAACCAACTGAGCCACCCAGGCGTCCCGGAATTAGTATTCTTATAAAAGAGACCTCCAGAGCTCCCTAATGTCTGTCTACCCTGTGAAGATACAACAGGAAGTCTACTACTAAGAAGAGGGCCCTTACTTTGCACTCTGATCATTGACCTCCAGACTCCAGAACTATGAAAAACAAATTCCTATTGTTTGTAAAACTACCCAGGGTCTGATACTTTGCTGTAGTGGTCAGAAAGAACTGAGACAGGTGGTGCATGTTCAGCTATCTGTATGGGTGCAAGGGTTGTTGTTGTATTTGAAAAGCAATATTTTAAACCTCTAAAAAGCAGAGCCATTCTTCCATGTGGATTTTTATCTGTTTTCAATAACCATTTGCATATCTCTTTTGTTCCTTCTTTCTTTTAAGACTTCTGAGAATGAATTATCAGTTTGAAGTTAATAGTTTATAAAAGTTCCATTAAAAAATACAGTCTCTGGAATACATATTATAAAGTATATTTCTGTGAAATCTATCTCTGTGGTTTTCTTTTCCAACTGAACCTACAAAATACACTCCGGTTTTATACGATGTGTGTCACCTAAGATTCACTCCCACAGAACTCTGGTAACTTCTTTCCCAGAAGCATAGTTTTCCTGGACCCTTAGTGTCATCATTACTGCCACCCCCAGTTCATTTATCCTCCTCTTTACCACTTGCACCCTGGGTGGGGTAGAAGGACTGGTGTCTACCTTGTCTTGCTCTCCTTCCTTCTGGCTCCCCACCCTCGCCATCTCTTCTTCAGTCTGGATTAGAAGAGTCACAGGAATCTCAGTCCAAACCCCTGAGGTTACAAACCTTTAAGGAACTTTGGTTTGAAACTTTACTTGCCCTTTGGGATTCCTTTTAATGCATTTAAAGTTCTGTATAGTGTACAGTGAAATTCTGACTTACCCACTATTCATAACTGATGACTGTTGTTGACATCGGTATGTATCAGTTCTTGGAACTGAAGTGTAACTTACTTTCAATAAGAAGGTGGTATAGGGGCACCTGGGTGGCTCAGTGGATTAAGCCGCTGCCTTCAGCTCAGGTCATGATCTTGGGGTCCTGGGATCGAGTCCCGCATCGGGCTCTCTGCTCGGCAGGGAGCCTGCTTCCCTCTATCTTTCTCTCTCTTTGCCTACTTCTCCGTCTGCTTGTGATCTCTCTCCGTCAAATAAATAAATAAAATCTTTAAAAAAAAAAAAGGTGGTATAATGTCTGAATATCCAAGGTTTTTATTACTATCAGACTATAAAAAAATTGATAAGTATTTGGCTTTGAAAGTCATATTCATTCCATCAATACTTTCTAGGTGTATGTGAGAAATATTAAATACTTTATATGTTATTTCTTTTATTAATATGTTTGCCTGCAGTGAAAAACAGTAGATGAGAGAACTGGAAGACGATCTATAACCTTCAATGAATACAGTTATTTAGCTGAAATGATCTTTATTCCTGCCTCTCTCTATTTATTGCTTCCTTTGCACAGGAAGGAGCTGCAGGAGCTGCAGAACCTTTACAAGCAGAACAGTGCGCATACAGCCCAGCAGGCAGAGCTGATCCAGCAGCTTCAGGTTCTGAATATGGACACGCAGAAAGTCCTGAGGAATCAGGAAGATGTTCACACAGCTGAAAGTATATCATATCAAAAAGTATGCTTTTATTCTGTCATAAAAATGTAAATTTATATGTATGAACTTCTAAAAATATATAGAATTCAAATTTTTTCCAATTTCAACACTTCTTTACTATTCCCTTCTTTATGGTTCTTCAGAATTAAAAATGAAATATAATTCAATCTGGTAATATTTGAAATTTTTTGACTTTTCTTTATGGCCACTAAAGCTGAAATATTTAAAATGTAGAAGCAAATTTGCTTTATGGGATATTGTTTTTATAAATTGGAATTTTGACATCTACTATAAAACATACCTGACTGTAACTCCCAAACCAGGAAGGACTAGGGGGATTGGAATTACATAGCCTTCTATTACGAGAAATTATTCATCAATTATGTTTCTAGTTTATGACCTAAAGCATAAAGCAGTCTATCATTTTAGAATTTTGTGCATTATTTTATTGGCCAACCTGCACAAACACAGTTGGGTATGCTGATGAGGTCCTCAGGATCAATACTCTCCAAGGATTTTTCTCTATTTTGTGTGTTTCTTTTATTTATTTTTATTTTTTATTTTTTAAAGATTTTATTCATTTATTTGACGGACAGAGGTCACAAGTAGGCAGAGAGGCAAGCAGAGAGAGAAGAGGAAGCAGGATCCCTGCTGAGCAGGGAGCCTGATTCGGGCCTTGATCCCAGAACTCTGGGATCATGACCTGAGCTGAAGGCAGAGGGTTTAACTCACTGAGCCACCCAGGTGCCCTGTGTGTTTCTTTTAAATAGTCATTTTGCTTTACAGTTGTTTTAGGAGCCTCTCCAGAAGGCTTACCCAGCTATTTAGGTATGCTGACTGACTCAGCAACAATAATTATGGCTAGTAATTAAAAAAAACAAAAACACTTTTATTTTTTTGTGTAGTGTACCAGATTATTTAGAGAAATAATTTAGTTTCTGTATTGGTCAGTCTTACAAGATTGATTTTATTTGGTTGTAATAGTTGAGGCAGCCAAAGCTTAGAGTGGTTAAATAGGGCAATCTGTGTTGTTTTTTCTGTTTAACTCACTCTTCTCCTAAAAAAGGACCATGAAAATCCAGTATCTATAATTAACATTTTATGTCAGTAGTAATAGTAAATATTAAGTAAACTTTAAACGCATATATTTTTAAAGATGTATTTATTTATTTAAGAGAGCAAGGGAGGAGGGGCAGCAAGAGAGGGAGGGAGACAAGCAGACTTCCCACTGATCACAGAGCTCCACGTGGGGTTTGATCCCACAGCCATGAGATCATGACCTGAGCCAAAATCAAGAGTGGGACGCTCAGCCGACTGGCCACTCTTGCACCCCTAAATGTATATTTTTAAATAATGCTTTGGAACAGTGGTTTTCACTATGTATTCTGTATTCCAGGATGTGGCCAATGTCAAGTGAAAGGGTAATGCCTGTTCTCTCCACTTGGAAGAGAGCAGCTTCACCTTTTTTTTTTTTTTCACCTTTTTGTTTTGTGTGGTGGGACTGCCCAGTATACTTTTGCTTCTAGACTAGCTTCCCTTGATAAAATGACTTAAAATACTGGTTATTATTAGCAACTTTAATTATTTTCATGTTTTTCACTTGTATATTTACCTCAAACATTTCTCTCTCTTAATTTTTGCTTTAAAGTCCCCCACTATGGCAATTTATATTCAAATATGTCTTTAAAGTTGCTTGAAAATAAGCCTCATACCCTTTTCTCTTATGTGCTAATACTTCTTTTTCTGTTTCTACTCTCAGCAAGAAAGAACTTGGTAAAGAGGAGGAAAAAGGCATTGTTTTCTTTGCTATTTCATTTTTCAATCTTGTGTGCTAAGTACTTTTTTTAATAGTTAACTAAAAGTTTGAGATAAAATGTTTCAGCCTTAATTGTTTTTTGTTGATTTTTCCTTAGCAACCTCTGCAGAGAGCAATCATCTTTTTTATAACCTACCTGAGAACTTTTGCAGATTCTACATCATTTCGAACAACTGAGTAATTAAGCATTTTTAACTAAAATAATTGTTACCAAAGTATTACTTACGTGCTCATAATAAACTTTCAAATAACACACAAGTGTATGAGACAAAACAGTAGTCTTCTGCACTTGTACCCAAAGCCCTTGCTTCAGAAGCAACCACTCTTAATATTTGAATATATTTAAGAGTATCTCTAGAAGAACGGAATATTTTTAAGTCATTTTGTTAAGTATGCAACCATTACAAGAACACATTATTATAAGCTATTGAAATAATACTACAGAAGTCCTGATAGTGGTAGTCTAACAGATTCAAGTACCCTTCCACTCACCCCAGCTCATTTCATCCCCTCCCCAGGGGTAGTCATTTGAGTAGTCATTCTAGATTTTTCTGCATTAGGGACTCTGTGTGTATGTGTACATACACACATACCACAAATGTAGGCATATTATAATTTTAATATTTATGAACTTACACTATCCTTACTGTGCTTAAACTTGTCATTTTTTAAGTGATATGCCTTGGGTGTATTTCCATGACAGTCCATCGAGCTCTGGCTCTCCTCCTGCTCCTCTTAGTCTTCTAGCATGAGTATATATAGTGTGGATTTACAGTCTAGTTTTAGGATTATTAAAGTTTCCCTCTCCAACTTTTTGTTGTTATAAACTTGTCCACAGAAGATGTTTCCCCTCTCTTCTATAGCATCATTTTTTTCCTCTTCACATACAAATAGGGTGGTATGTTTCTGATCAGGGGGAGAGAACAAAATACACAATAGGAAACATGTATTGACCTCACTATAGTCCTTTTCTTCCCTTCCTTCTTTTCTTTCCTTTTCCAGCAATATTCCTTGAAAGACTTATTTTTTCCCAAAGTTCACTCCCGTCCTCTTCTCTACTGAACCAGCTCCAGTCAAGTGTTTGTCCCTTTCCCTCTGCTAAAATTTGTCTTCAGATTTACCTGTGACCCCCACATCGCTCAGTTCAATGATCATATATCAATCTTTATCTTATTTCACTTATTGGCAACATGTGTCTCAATTAATGACTCTCTGTGCCTAGAAAATACTTCCTTTTTTTTCTATCCCTCCTGGCTTGCAGGCACTTCCAATTGTGTCACTTTCTTCCTTCCATTCTAGCTGTTCCTTTTCAGTTCCTTTCTGGTTTTTTCCTTGTCTCCGTATCACCTCAATGTTATGTCTCAGGCCCAAATCTTAGGATGTCTTTTTTTTTTCCTGTGTTTAAACTCACACCCTAGTTGATTTTATCCAGTCACCTGGGCTTTCAAAATCAAAATTGTCCATATGCTGATGCCCCCCAAATTTGATTATCTACTCTGCATCTCTAAACTGAACTTTAGGAAAGAATATATGTAATTATCTCCTTAACATTTCTTAACTTCTTAACTAGATGCCTAATGGGCATCTCAGACTTCACATCTTCAAAACTAAACTCTTGTGCACTCTGCCTTCAGTATGTATTTGAATTTATGCTACTTTCACTATGCAAAAGAATGTGCTGTCACCATTCTGTCCAAACCACTCTCATTATTACAAGGGCTACTGCAGTAGTTTCCCACTTTGTTTCTATGCTCCTGACCTTAATCCCCTTTGAGTCCATTCTCAACACAGATGCCTGGATGTTTTTGCTTTAACTTCCTAAGTCAAATTAAATCCTTTATTCAGCTCCCTCCAGTGGTTTCCTGTCTCATAAAAGTAAAAAACCCAAGTTCTTACTACAACCTGGGAGACCATACATGATCTGGCTCTGCATCACCTTTCTGATCTCATCTTTGCCATTTCTTCTCCTTAATCTCTCCATTGCAGCCACACTTAATTTTGCCTTTTCCCTTGAACATCCAACCTCAAGGTCTTTGCACTTGCTTTCGCTGCCTAAACACTGTCCCCTGTTATCTGCATAGGTGGTCTTTTTACTGCCTTTATTCTTTACATCTTATAACATAAAAGCTAATTGCTCACTGATACTGAGTAGGAGGAATAAGAATGATGTATGTTGTAATGGTAGAAGTACATACCTGCTGCCTGTTCCTGTCCTAGGTTAGGGATTAGAGACTCTCCTTGATGAAGTGATACCAGTGATATTTATTCTGAGAAGATAAGACTTCAGCGAAATGAATTAGTTTCTTAATAACTCTTCTTATATGAACTCTACCTCAAGCCATAAATTCCCTAGTCAAAACCCTTACTAAATTTGGAGAGGTAGAGCTTATCACTCCAATTTGGAGAACTTGTCATAACTTCAGCCTTGATCTGGGATACTTTTTGAAACCTGACACACACATTTGCCCAGGATTAAGACCATCTGCTCCAAAAATCATTCTAGATAATGAGAAAGGTGATGGGAATATGTTGTGCTTATGAATAGTATAGAGGTGGGAAAAAAAGAGCAAACTGACATCTGCTGCTTTAAAGATCTGGCTTACTTTCTTTTATGTCTAGTTTCCTTTTTGTCCTTTTTTTTTTCTGCTTTGAATTCCTTTTCCTTTTTTCTTGTTCCTCAGAAGTTACCTCTTAGGGGTGTAGTATAGGAGGGAACTTGACTAATTTTTGACTTGATACTTTTTGAAATTTTAATTCTCATTGTAGTATTTTAATTTGAAAGTTATTGTTCCTTTGTTATTATTCTTTTGATAGACAGAAAGAGAGAGCAAAAGTAGTGGGAGAGGGAGAAGGAGAAGCAAACTCCCTGCTGAGCTGGGAGCTGTTGTAGGACTTGATCCCAGGCGCTTGAGACATGACCTGAGCTGAAGCCATACACTTCACCATCTGAGTCACCCAGGCACCCCTATTCATAAGGTTTTTATTAGTATACTCAACTACTCAACTCAATTCAGAAGTTCTTGATTATTTATTTATATTTTGTAAATTTTGCCTGTGGTTAGTAAATATTACAGTTATTTTTCCCTTGCTAGTCTATGTGTAAATAGTTATTCATAAAAACACAATTTTTTTTTTACTAATTCCATCTCTAAGAGGCAAATATTGTTAACATTCAAATATTTTCTTAGTTTTTTAAAATGCATTTTGACATATCTGTGGATACACTAATATCTTTAACTTCATTACTTTACTACATTATATTAAAACAATATCATGACATATAACTACTTTGGAAATAATAATATAATTTAACTGTATTTCCAGTGTCGATAATGTATTTTGTTTAAAATTTTTACTACTGTTTTTAAAAAATTTTTACTATTATAAATAAAGCTGCAATAAACATCTCTCTTTATTGTCAGTTCAGACTATTAGTATTCATTGGAGAATATTGAATGTGCAGACATAGACACAGAAGCACACACCCACAGGGCCAGGGAACCATTCCTTTTATGAAAAAGCCAGTAAGAACATTTAATAGCATACAGTTTATTCTTGTTCGTTCATACATAAAGATAGTCTTGTTTAAGTTAGTTAATGTTGAGAATGCACAGGGGATCATGAAGTTTGAAGGCAACTTGCCTGCCACTTGAGAAATGACCCAGAAGTGTTAAATTATTGAACCTTAAGGAGTTGTATACGATGATATCCCACTTTGGATTGTGCAGTTTAAAAAAAAAAAATCATAGTTTTTTTTCAGTGGAACTATTTTTAAGCTTTGTAGGCATATTTTTCTATCGTAATATAAATATCATCCCAGGGGCACGTGGGTGGCTTAGTGAGTTAAAGCCTCTGCCTTCGGCTCAGGTCATGATCCCAGAGTCCTGGGATCGAGCCCCACATCGGGCTGTCTGCTCTGCAGGGAGCCTGCTTCCTCTTTTCTGTCTCTCTCTGCCTGCCTCTCTGCCTACTTGTGATCTCTGTCTGTCAAATAAATAAATAAAATGTTTAAAAAAGAATAAATAAATAAATAAATATCATCCCAGCCCATTTAACTTTTAACTATTTGGGTGAGTAAATGGTTCTGAATGGTATAAAAGTATGGAGAAACTAAGAAAACAAGTAGAAATGCTATCCAGTTGGGGCATAATCCTAAGTAAGGAATATAAAATTTTATGATAAGCCAAGGAGAATCTGTGTTTCCATTTATACACATTATTTCAGAAATGTATTATGTGGATTGAGGTCCAAATTAAGTCATGTCCAGCAACTGTATAATAATGGTTAACATTTCTTGAGCATATTATGTATCAACAAGTGGGAAAAGGCCTTTTGTTTCACTGTTTAAGTTTCATACCAACCCTATGTGGTGTATTATCATTCCTTATTAATTTATAGATCAAGTAGCTGAGGCTGAAAGTATTGTTGAAAGGTGGTAGAATTCAAATCTACATAATCTTGGTTTCAGAACCCACAATATTAAACTCTGTTATAAAGCCCAGTGTGTAATTCCATTATACATGGAATAATGTGGTCCTATCTTTAAAGGATTATGCAAATAAATTCTATAAACTTCCATTGTTCATTCTTATCAAAATTCTTTCAATGTTCAATAATTTTAATGGTGGGAAGTTTATCTTGATATCTAAGTTACTTATGTTACTTAAAGGATTCCATTGCTGGGCACCTGGCTGACTCCGTCAGTAGAGCATGGATCTCAGGGTCATGAGTTCCAGCCCCTATTGGGTATAGAGTTTACTTTAAAAAAAAAAAAAAAAATTCCATTGCATTCTTTCTGGTGAAAAGGGATCCTAGCATGTTATCATCCTCTGTGAAAAGGACTCCCATCATCCTCCTTCAGCCACTCATTCTCCTGATTATAAAAATTTGGTTTCTTTTATTTTGCTATGGCATTACAATTTTTAATTTTTTTACTTTCTTCAGATTTTTTTCTTATATATGTTTTGTCCCCAGAAAAATATATTAGTGGTGGAATTCAGAATGCTGAAATTTGTGAATGATCACACTACCTTCTTTCTCAAAAATAAGCAGTATGCTACTGTTTAGACCTGTAGTATTCATTATGTCAAGTTAATTATTCATTCTAATCCTGAAGGATTTTACTTAATACTTATGTTTATTCCTCATCACATGTATTTTTCTAGATTTTTTCCAATAAATTTGAGTAGTCTAATAATCCATGCAACAACTAGATGAAATTGTTTACTTAAAAGTAAGATTTTCAAATATATTTTCACATTAATTTTATTACTTACAAGTAATAATTGGGGTAATACTCAGGTGAGTTGAATAAAAGTTACACTAATAGTTTATCTCAAGTTCTTACTAAACTTACTTTTTGAAGAGTTAGGTCTTCTAACTTACTGTTTCTAATCGAGTTTCTTTTTCCTCTTTCTCTCAATTTTCTCTTGTTTTTTGTTGTTGTTTTTTTGCTTTCCCTCCCATTTCTCCTTTAACCAATTTATTAAGTTGATTTATTTCATAGTATTCATTTCATTGTCAGAAAAGATAAAATCGGTTACCCTCAGTGGTAGGTTGAGAGGAATGTGTAGAGGAGACAATGATGAAGAGAGAAAACTGAAAACTTTGAGCACAGGGAAGTCATATTTTCCCAGAGGTTCCCTTAACAAATCATTAGTCTCATACACAAAACCTAATAATGTGGAGGGCTTCTCTGGAGGATACACACCCATCAAGAGAAATGAAAGTAAGCTTGTGTGTTTTCTTCCTCTTAGCATGTAGCCATTTATCTAAGTATTTTTTTTTTTGTTGTTGTTGTTTGTTTTTTGATGTCCAACAGTGCCAATTTTATTCCACATCTTACAAGCATTTATAACGCAGACCACAATAGGATTAATACATCAGTACCTAGTCAGATGACGGCAAGTACCTATAACAAGTTTACATTAACTACAAGCAAACCTCACGATGCCAGGTAGTTTCTGCTAAAGCCATTAGCAAGACACTCAACCAGGGAGTGGGTTATGGGAGGTACAGAACCACAAGGACCAACTAAGAATTCATGACCCTGACCACATTGTTCCTTCTGTAGGGGGAAGTTTTGTTTTTCTACATTTGCATTGCCATTTATATATGTGTTTGATTAACTACAGGTAAGGATTGTATCAACTTTTATGATTTCTATACCATCTAACATCTTTGAGGTACTGCATATGTGTTTTATCACTTTTTGTTCTATTTAATGATAATTCTATGATGCAGGCAATATCAATTTGGGAAAATAAGGATTTAGGATATACACTATTTTAGTTTAAATTGCATGTTAAATCAGTTTTTTCCCTAATTTTTCTGCTACAAACAGTTTTCAATGGGAGAATTTATTGTCTCAGTTATAATAGCAAACAGTATACTTACTAAATAGGGAAAATTTTATTCTTTAAGCAAATCAGTCATTGGGTCACAGAGCATATCCACTTCCAAAATTGTTAAGGTTAACAAAATAGCTTGCTCCTTAACACTAATAAAAATAAGGGAAGAAGAGTACTTTGGTATAAGTCCCTGAAAATTAAAGAACTTGGAGTTTGGGGTCCTATTACTGGAGATAACTTGCATTCTGTCCCCTGAAATTTCTCTTAACTTTTTAAACTTTAATTTCTTCAACAGAAAACAGCATCGAGAATAGTAAGCATCCTGGATTATGAATTATGATGATTAATACTTGTATAGATGGAAGTATATGATTAAATGTTTTCATAGGCCAGAATCTTGGAAAAAATTCTGATCCATTTTGGTTTTATGGACTATTAGAGGAAAGAATTTGTAGACTAAAGAGCCTCTCTGAAAACCATTGTAAGAAACTGTTACTGCTAATAAAGAAAAAGTTACGAACTCCAATGACTAAACCAATGCAGATGAGTTAATTTGTTGTATTACCTAATTTACTCACTTGAGAACTTTACTAACTCACTCTACTATTCTTAATGAGATGAGAACAAAATGGCATTTAACAGGGGCACCTGGGTGGCTCAGTGGGTTAAAGCCTTTGCCTTCGGCTCAGGTCATGATCTGAGGGTCCTGGGATGGAGTTCCGCGTCGGGCTCTCTGCTCGGCAGGGAGCCTTCTTCCTCCTCTCTCCGCCTGCCTCTCTGCCTGCTTGTGATCTCTCTCTCTCTCTGTCAAATAAATAAATAGATGTCTTTTTAAAAATTTATTTTAAAAAATAGCATTTAACGGGACTGGAACATCCTATACCATTGCGTTTTTGCGGGATCTCCAAGAGAAATAAACCTTCTATTAACCTGAGGCATTGTCACCCAAAAACACTTCAGAAATGAAAATAGACTTAGCCTCCCTGAAGACTTTTATTTGTAGCCAAGTTTACTGATGGCCTGGGGGCTTGAGTTAAAAATGGCTGGAGGGCTATCTTTGCTGCTTGTACTCTAAGTCCACAAGTGAGTGGTCTCCTTGCTACTGAATAAGTGAAGTCCGATCAGCCATGAAAGAAAATAGTAAGTAGGAAATGTGTATTTGGAGTAAGTACTGAGGAATAAGAGTTGGTACCAATTCCTGGAGCAGAGCTGATCTAGATCATCTGTTCCAGGCTTTTTTTTTTTTTAATTTTTTTAAAACATATAATATATTTTTATCCTCAGGGGTATAGGTCTCTGAATCGCCATGTTTACACACTTCACAGCACCCACCATAACACATACCGTCCCCAATGTCCATAATTCCACCTCCCTTTCCCAACTCCCCCTGCCCCCAGAAACCCTCAGTTTGTTTTGTGAGATTAACAGTCACTTATGGTTTGTCTCCCTCCCAATTCCATCTTGTTTCATTTATTCTTCTCCTACCCTCTTAATCCCCCATGTTGCATCTCCACTTCCTCATATCAGGGAGATCATATGATAGTTGTCTTTCTCCAATTGACTTATTTCGCTAAGCATGATACCCTTTAGTTCCATACACGTCGTCGCAAATGGCAAGATTTCATTTCTTTTGATGGCTGCATAGTATTCCATTGTGTATATATACCACATCTTCTTGATCCATTCATCTGTGGATGGACATCTAGGTTCTTTCCATAGTTTGGCTATTGTGGACATTGCTGCTATAAACATTCGGGTGCACGTGCCCCTTAAGATCACTACGTTTGTATCTTTAGGGTAAATACCCAGTAGTGCAATTTCTGGGTCATAGGGTAGTTCTATTTTCAACATTTTGAGGAACCTCCATGCTGTTTTCCAGAGTGGCTGCACCAGCTTGCATTCCCACCAACAGTGTAGGAGGGTTCCCCTTTCTCTGCATCCTCACCAGCATCTGTCATTTCCTGACTTATTAATTTTAGCCATCCTGACTGGGGTAGGGTGATATCTCATTGTGGTTTTGATTTGATTTCCCTGATGACGAGTGATATGGAGCACTTTTTCATGTGTCTGTTGGCCATCTGGATGTCTTCTTTGCAGAAATGTCTGTTCATGTCTTCTGCCCATTTCTTGATTGGATTATTTGTTCTTTGGGTGTTGAGTTTGCTAAGTTCTTTATGGATTTTGGACACTAGTCCTTTATCTGATAAGTCATTTGCAAATATCTTCTCCCATTCTGTCAGTTGTCTTTTGGTTTTGTTAACTGTTTCCTTTGCTGTGCAAAAGCTTCTGATCTTGATAAAATACCAATAATTCATTATTGCTCTTGCTTCCCTTGCCTTTGGTGATGTTCCTAGGAAGACATTGCTACGGCTGAGATCGAAGAGGTTGCTGCCTGTGTTCTCCTCAAGGATTTTGATGGATTCCTTTCTCACATTGAGGTCCTTCATCCATTTTGAGTCTATTTTCGTGTGTGGTGTAAGGAAATGGTCCAATTTCATTTTTCTGCATGTGGCCGTCCAATTTTCCCAACACCATTTATTGAAGAGGCTGCTTTTTTTCCATTGGACATTCTTTCCTGCTTTGTCGAAGATTAGTTGACCATAGAGTTCAAGGTCTATTTCTGGGCTCTCTATTCTGTTCCATTGATCTATGTGTCTGTTTTTGTGCCACTACCATGCTATCTTGATGATGACAGACTTGTAATAGAGCTTGAAGTCCGGAATTCAACGTTGGCTTTCTTTTTCAATATCCCTTTGGCTATTCGAGGTCTTTTCTGGTTCCATATAAATTTTAGCATTATTTGTTCCATTTCTTTGAAAAGAATGGATTGTATTTTGATAGGAATTGCATTAAATGTATAGATTGCTTTAGGTAGCATAGACATTTTCACAATATTTATTCTTCTAATCCAGGATCATGGAACATTTTTCCATTTCCTTGTGTCTTCCTCAATTTCTTTCATGAGTACTTTATAGTTTTCTGAGTATAGATTCTTGGCCTCTTTGGTTAGGTTTATTCCTAGGTATCTTATAGTTTTGGGTGCAGTTGTAAATGGGATTGACTCCTTAATTTCTCTTCTGTCTTGTTGTTGGTGTTGAGAAATGCAACTGATTTCTGTGCATTGATTTTATATCCTGAATTCCTATACAAGTTCTAGCAGTTTTGCAGTGGAGTCTTTTGGGTTTTCCACATATAGTATCATATCGTCTGCGAAGAGTGATAGTTTGAGTTCTTCTTTGCTGATTTGGATGCCTTTAATTTCCTTTTGTTGTCTGATTGCTGAGGCTAGGACTTCTAGTACTATGTTGAATAGCAGTGGTGATAATGGACATCCCTGCCGTGTTCCTGACCTTAGCGGAAAAGCTTTCAGTTTTTCTCCATTGAGAATGATATTTGCGGTGGGTTTTTCATAGATGGCTTTGATGATATTGAGGTATGTGCCCTCTCTCCTACACTTTGAAGAGTTTTGATCAGGAAGGGATGCTGTACTTTGTCAAATGCTTTTTCAGCATCTTTGAGAGTATCATATGGTTCTTGTTCTTTCTTTTATTGTGTTGTATCACATTGATTGATTTGTGGATGTTGAACCAACCTTGCAGCCCTGGAATAAATCCCTCTTGGTTGTGGTGAATAATCCTTTTAATGTAATGTTGAATGCTATTGGCTAGTATTTTGGTGAGAATTTTCGCATCTGTGATCATCTAGGATACTGGTCTGTAGCTATCTTTTTTGATGGGATCCTTGTCTGGTTTTGGAATAAAGGTGATGCTGGCCTCGTAAAATGAGTTTGGAACTTTTCCTTCCATTTCTATTTTTTGGAACAGCTTCAGGAGAATAGGAATTAGTTCTTCTTTAAATGTTTGGTAGAATTCCCCCGGGAACCGTCTGGCCCTGGGCTTTTGTTTGTTTGGAGATTTTTGATGACCTTTTCAATCTCTTTACTGGTTATGGGTCTGTTCAAGTTTTCTATTTCTTCCTGGTTCAGTTGTGGTAATTTATATGTCTCTAGGAATGCATCTGTTTCTTCCAGATTGTCAGATTTGTTGGTGTAGAGTTGCTCATAGTATGTTCTTATAATTGTCTGTATTTCTTTGGTGTTAGTTGTGATCTCTCCTCTTTTATTCATTATTTTATTTATTTGGGTCCTTTCTCTTTTCTTTTTGATAAGTCTGGCCAGGGGTTTATCAATCTTACTAATTCTTTCAAAGAACCAGCTCCTAGTTTCGTTGATTTGTTCTATTGTTTTTTTGCTTTCTATTTCATTGTTTTCTCCTCTGATCTTTATGATTTCTCTTCTCCTGCTGGGTTTAGGGTTTCTTTCTTGTTCTTTCTCCAGCTCCTTTAGGTGTAGGGTTAGGTTTTGTACCTGAGACCTTTCTTGTTTCTTGAGAAAGGCTTGTACCGCTATATATTTTCCTGTCAGGACTTCCTTTGTTGTGTCCCATAGATTTTGAATTGTTGTGATTTCATTTTTATTTTTTCCATGAATTTTTTCAATTCTTCTTTAATTTCCTGGTTGACCCATTCACTCTTTAGTAGGATGCTGTTTTAGTCACCATGTATTTGGGTTCTTTCCAAATTTCCTCTTGTGATTGAGCTCTAGCTTCAGAGCATTGTTGCCTGAAATATGCAGGGAATGATCCCAATCTTTTGATACCAGTTGAGTCCTCATTTAGGACCGAGGATGTGATCTATTCTGGAGAATGTTCCATGTGCACTAGAGAAGAATGTGTATTCTGTTGCTTTGGGATGAAATGTTCTAAATATATCTGTGATGTCCATCTGGTCCAGTGTATCATTTAAGGCCTTTATTTCCTTTGCTTGGATGATCAGTCCATTTCAGTGAGGGGAGTGTTAAAGTCCCCTACTTTTATTGTGTTATTGTTGATGTGTTTCTTTAATTTTGCTATTAATTGGTTTATATAGTTGGCTGCTCCCACGTTAGGGGCATAGATACTTAAAATTGAAAGATCTTCTTGTTGGACAGATACTTTGAGTATGATATAGTGTCCTTCTTCATCTCTTATTATAGTGTTTGGCTTAAAATCGAATTGATCTGATATAAGGATTGCCACTCCTGCTTTCCTCTGATGTCCATTAGCATGGTAAATTACTTCCCACCCCCTCACTTTAAATCTGGAGGTGTCTTCGGGTTTAAATTGAGTTTCTTGTAGGCAACATATAGATGGTTTTCGTTTTTTATCCATTCTGATACCCTGTGTCTTTTGATTGGGGCATTTAGCCCATTAACATTCTGGGTAACTATTGAGAGATATGAATTTAGTGCCATTGTATTGCCTGTAAGGTCACTGTTCCTGTATATTGTCTCTGTTCCTTTCTGATCTACTACTTTTAGGCTCTCTCTTTGCTTAGAGGACCCCTTTCAATATTTCCTATAGAGCTGGTTTGGTGTTTGCAAATTCTTTCAGTTTTTATTTGTCCTGGAAGCTTTTAATCTCTCCTTCTATTTTCAATGATAACCTAGCTGGATATAGTATTCTTGGCTGCATGTTTTTCTCATTTAGTGCTTTGAATATATCATGCCAGCTCCTTCTGGTCTGCCAGGTCTCTGTGGATAAGTCAGCTGCCAATCTAATATTTTTACCATTGTATGTTACAGACTTCTTTTCCTGGGCTGCTTTCAGGATTTTCTCTTTGTCACTAAGACTTGTAAATTTTCCTATTAGGTGACCGGGTGTGGACCTATTTTTACTGATTTTGCAGGGTGTTCTTTGTACCTCCTGGATTTTGATGCTTGTTTCCTTTGCCATGTTAGGGAAATTCTCTCCCGTAATTCTCTCCCATATGCCTTCTGCTCCCCTCTCTATTTCTTTTTCTTCTGGAATCCCAATTATTCTAATGTTGTTTCATCGTATGGTGTCACTTATCTCTCGAATTCTCCCCTCGTGGTCCAGTAGCTCTTTGTCCCTCTTTTGTTCAGCTTCTTTATTCTCTGTCATTTCGTCTTCTATATTGCTAATTCTTTCTTCTGCCTCATTTATTCTTGCAGTGCGAGCCTCTATTTTTGATTGCACCTCATTAATAGCTTTTTTTATTTCAACTTGGTTAGATTTTAGTTCTTTCATTTCTCCAGAAAGGGTTTTTATATCTCCTGAGAGGGTTTCTCTAATATCTTTCATGCCTTTTTCAAGCCAGGCTAGAACCTTGAGATCATCATTCTGGACTCTAGATCTGACATATTACCAATGTCTGTATTGATTATGTCCCTAGCCTTCGGTACTGCCTCTTGTTCTTTTTTTTTTTTTGTGGTGAATTTTTCCACCTTGTCATTTTGTCCAGATAAGAGTATATATATGAAGGAACAAGTAAAATACTAAAAGGGTGGCAGCAACCCCAGGAAAATATGCTTTAATCAAATCAGAAGAGATCCCAAATCGTGGGGGGGGTGGGGAGAAAGGGGATAAAAAGAGGTTCAGGAAAAAAAAAAAGAAACAATTAAAAAAAGAAAACAAAGAAAGAATATAAAAAATAAAGAAAAAATATATATCAGATAAACTAGTTAAAAAACATTAAAAAAGAAAAGGGTAAAAGTTAAAAAAAATTTAGCAGAAGAAGAAAAAAATTTGAAAAAGAAAAAAAAAATTAAATTGACTGTGAGACTAAATAATCATGGGGAGAAAGCCATGAGTTCCGTGCTTTGCTTCCTCCTCTGGAAATCCGCTGCACTCCTTGGTAGGTGAACTTGGTCCTGGCTCGATTTCTTGTTGATCTCCTGGGGGATGGGCCTGTTGTAGTGATTCTCAAGGGTTTTTCTCCAGGTGGAATTGCACCGCCCTTACCAGGGGCCAGGCTGAGTAATCTTCTTGGGTTTGCTTTCAGGAGGTTTTGTCCCCTGAGCACTTTCCATAGAGTTCCAGAGGACGGGAGTGAAAATGGTGGCCTCCCAGTCTCTGGTCCAGAGGAGCTGATAGCTTGGGGCCCCACTCCTCAGTGCGCCCTAAGAGAATAGCGCCCAATTACTCTTGTCTCCCTGGCCTCCGGCTACGCTCTGAGCTCACCGAGCCTGCGACTGGTTCAAGGTAACCCTGAGTTGAGTGCTCACTCCTCCGCTCTGTCTCTGTAGCCGGCTTTCCTGTTCTAATACCTATAAGCTCTGTGACACTCAGACACCCCCGATCCTTCTGTGACCCTGCAGGACCTGAGGCCACGCTGACCGCACATGGGCTTCACCCTGGTTTAGCCTCTGGAGCCATGTCCCTCAGCGGAACAGACTTTTAAAAGTCCTAATTTTGTGCTCTGTTGTTCGGCTGCTTGCTGGGAGCCGGTCCCTCCCCCCACAGTCTATCTTCCTGTCGCTTTGGATTCATTTCTCTGCCAGTCCTACCTTTCAGAAAGTGGTCGATTTTCTGTTTCTAGAACTGCTGTTCTTCTTCTCTTCAATCTCCCGTTGGATTTGTAGGTGTTTGCAATCTTTAGATAAGCTATTTAGCTGATTTCCTGCTACCTGAAGTAGTCTCAGCCTGCTACTTATCTGCCATCTTGACTCCACCCCCTGTTCCAGGCTTTTTAATTCTTTCCATCTGCTGCTTGGAAGAATGGATATTTTCAGAGAAAGAAAGTTTGCCTCAGTGTTTAGAGTTGCCCACTCGTCATATCAGATCAAGCCAGGACAGCTGAATAGGAGTATACCTGTGTAAATTGCATGGCAGAGAGAACAAAGTGGAGAACATTAGAAGAGAACATCTTCCATTCTTACAGAAGCAGAAGAGGAGGGAGACATGAGAGAAGACAAGAGAAGAGACTTTAAGACAAAGACTTCTTTCATGTATGAATAGGCCCAGAACCTTATTAACTTTGAAGAAAGATCCCAAGACATGACACTTAAAGAAATATACCACACCCTTGGCACTAATGGTCAGTAGATTGGTCCTTAGTCCTGACCACATGCTATCATTTTTCCTGTTCTTTGGGCAAGTGGAAGGAAAACCGTGAGTTTTTCTTAGGCAACAATCAATGTTCATGAGACTGTCAAATGTTTGAAATCTATAAATCATTTTTAAAATATTTTTCAAATGAGGTATAATTAGCTATTTGTAAATTCTTTATTATTTTAAATATTTACATATTTATTTTTTGTATTATTTTCTTCCAGAAAGATTAATTTTTGCTGGGTAAAAGCCAGCTAGTATTAAGAAAGCATACAAATAAGAGAGAAAGTAGTTATATAATCTTTAAACTGAGTAAGTGACTGCGAATGCTGTTAGGCAGACCTTCATTCATCCTAGCTTCAGATCTCTCTAGACACCTTAGCTCTGTCTCCACATTTTTTTTTTCTTTTCCACCTCAACTCACTCATGAAAGCGGCAACACAGCTGAGGTAGGTCACTATAAGGCCCACTCTGATCTCTTCATTGTTCCTCAAAGTGGTCAGGTTCCTACTCTCTCTTCCCTCCTAGATTTATGGTATAAACTGTGGACAGGACATTGGACATACTCCCTGGTATAAAGGTAATTGGGAGGGAAAGTACAAATTCGTGTCCTGAAATTCTATATAAATCATAATGGCAACTTTCCTTTATAAAAATTGCTTAGACTTTGGCTGTAAAATAAAATGGGTTATTTGAAATAACTATAATAACATAGTGGTACGATCCCTTATAGAACATAAAAGGAATATTGGGCATATTGTGTCAGAGGAATGGCTTGGTGAATCTTATGTTTATGACAAGGTATATGTCTAAGAAAAAGCAAAGAAAAGAGGCTTTACAATCCTTATTAAGTTTTACAGTTTAAAAAATTAAAGTATAGCATATATACAGAAATGTACTCTGCCATCTTTTGTGTAGTTAAGTTTCTTCCATGAGGCAAGGCTAGCTAATGGAAGATTCTCCCAGTCTTCAATTAGATGAGCAAACCTAAAAAACTAGTGTATTAGCTACATCATTTTGAATTTGGGGATTTCACAAACTCTCAAATTGGAGCAAAAACCCTGAGGGATTTTGCTTTTGTTATAAAGATCTCACTATCTCACTATTAGCCTTACTTTAAAAAAAAAAAAAAAAAAGTCTTAATTCTTGGGTCACTTTCCCAGTGTCATCAGCAAATAGACACTCCTTATGTGAATTAGTTACCACAAATTGAATTATGCCTCACATCACCACATCACAATCATTATTTAGGAGTTTCCTTACCATGTAAGTTCATGAGTATTGGTGGAATACTATTGTTAACTATACGTGTCTGTACATGAAACCACTTACATACATACCATATGCTGTCTCACAGTATTAATAAATTCTCATTTTAAATTTTTAAGTTCGTGTTTCCTTGAGTCAAAAAATTGAAAAGTTGGGGCGCCTGGGTGGCTCAGTGGGTTAAGCCTCTGCCTTCAGCTCAGGTCGTGATCCCAGGGTCCTGGGATCAAGCCCCACATCGGGCTCTCTGCTCAGTGGGGAGCCTGCTTCCACGTCTCTCTCTGCCTGCCTCTCTGCCTACTTGTGATCTCTGTCAAATGAATAAATAAAATCTTAAAAAAAAAAAATTGAAAAGTTATCTGTCATGCCTTCAGAACATTGCTTCTGTTGTATCACACTCTGTTGAAGGTCTTCAGTTACCCCCTGTTGCCTGCAGGAACAAGTGCACCTTCCAGGAGTCTACACTCTGTGCTCTTACTGCCTGTCTCTTGCTATTCCTCTGCCCTCACCTCCCGTGCTGCAGCCGTAGATGCTAATTTATACAAAATGGGAATGTATCAGTCAACCTTAATGAACTCTCAGTGAAAGACTCTTGGTTTTTCTTTCAGATGTACATATTGGGTTCAGTTACTGATAGAGCTTATGCTTCCTTTCTGTCCCTTCTTGTAACTGTACCTAATGTTTTCACATTTCTGCCACCTTTGGAATGACTTTTTGTTTTCATTCAGTTCCTGTAACAGTATCATAGCTCACTTCAGGTCCTTTCTTTTACATAAAGTACTCTAAGTTGAACATATAATTAGCTTAAAGTGTTTTTATTCTTCTTAGGAGTTTAGCACACTTTTCCTATATTGTACTAGCCAGTACTACTGCCTTTTAAATGTCAGTTGTAGTTTTATGTTGCTATTGGATTATATTATTTAGTTTTTCATCTGTTTATAGCTTGTTTCCTCTATAGAGTATTAAAATCACTTCAGGGCAAGTAGTATGTCATATATAGTCTTTATAGATATGTATATGTGTGTATGCATATTTATACAGACGTGACTACTAATTGATTATTAATAAATGTGGTATTTTTTGAAACAGCTTTACAATGAATTACATATTTGCTTTGAAACCACAAAATCAAGTGAAGCTATGCTCCGGCAAAGTGTTGTTAGTCTTCAGGATCAGCTGTTTCAAAAAGAACAAGAAAACATTAAATTAAAAGAAAAGCTTCAGGAATCACAAGGAGCACCCTATCCTTTACCGCAAGACAGTGGTTCAGAGCACTTGGAACAGGTAAGAGACATTTTCTAAAAATGTTACCCAAGCAATATCATATTAAATTGTCTCCTACAATTGACTAAAAAAAGCTTAATTAGTATAGTGGAATATAATATTTGGCAGATTGTTTCATATTGTGCTATTTTCTTATACTTTGTAGAAATAAATATTATATATAATACAGATTCATATAGAAATGCACATAGAAATACAGGGTATAACTGGCATAGTTATTATGATGAAACACTGACTGAAATATAATAACAGCAAATGAATAGCTCATGCTCATTTTGAGACTTACACTGAATGAGGTAGTGGAATGGAAAGAATATATAATAGGAAGTCTTATAAAGTAGTTGCCATAATGCCTGATACATGATACTTAATACCTTTTATTTATTTATTTTTAAAAAGATTTTATTTATTTATTTGACAGACAGAGATCACAAGTAGGCAGAGAGGCAGGCAGACAGAGAGAGGAGGAAGCAGGCTCCCCATCGAGCAGAGAGCCTGATGCGGGGCTCGATCCCAAGACCCTGGGATCATGACCTGAGCCCAAGGCAGAGGTTTTAACCCACTGAGCCACCCAGGCGCCCCAATACTTAATATCTTTTAGTCCCAATTCTGCCACTATCTTAAAGTGTGGCTTGGCAATTTGACTTCTCATCATGTTATTAAGAATCACTTATGTTATTTGATATAGCTTTTTAAAAATTTTTACTGATCTACAATATTCTGTTTTATGTGATTATATAGTATCTACTTGTATGTTCACTTGTAGATAAGTGTTTGGGTTATTTCCAGTTTTTGCTATTATGCAAAATGCTGCAACTTATATTTTCATGCATGATTCTTGGTACAAATATCCATACATTTAGGTGGAACATGTATCTAGGCATGGAAATCCTGGGTTTTGGGTGAAAATGTTACTTTCACTTATTTTTCAAAGTTTTTTCATCAGTTTTACTCCCACCAACAATGTATATTAAGATATTTGGCTGATTCCCATCCTCCTGAAACTTGGTATTGTCAGACTTCATAGTTTGCTGGCAACTAACTAATTCAAGTATAATTTTTTATTTTGATCTACATATGCATATCACTGATAAAGCACATCTTCAAATGATTACAGGGCCAAGGGTATGCCTTCTTCTGTGAAACATACAATTACGTCTTTTAATCATTCTTCTATTGGATTCTTTTCCTATTGATTCATAAAAGTTCTTTATTTTTTTAAAAAAGATTTTATTTATTTATTTGACACAGAGAGAGAGAGATCACAAATAGGAAGGGAGGCAGGCAGAGAGAGGTGGGGAAGCAGGCTCCCTCCTGAACAGAGAACCTGATGTGGGGCTCAAGCCCAGGACCCTGGGATCATGACCTCAGCCGAAGGTTGAGGTTTAACTCACTGGGCCACCCAGGTACCCCAAAGTTCTTTATTTTTCTTCTTCTCCTTTTTTTTTTTTTTAAGGTTTTATTTATTTGACACAGGGATAGAGAGTACAAGTAGGCAGAGCAGCAGGCAGAGGGAGAGGCAGAAGCAGGCTCTTCGCTGAGCAGGGAGCCTGATGTGGGGCTCGATCCCAGGACCTGGGATCATGACCTGAGATGAAGGCAGGCATTTAACCAACTGAGTCACCCCAGCGCCCCCAAAGTTATTTATTCTTGATACTAATCTCTAGAAAGTGAAATATCTTATCTCAGTGTATACCTCATCTTGTCTTTAATGAGTCTTTTGATGAACAGAAAGTCTTAATTTTAATTTAGACAAATTAATCTTTTATAGTTAGTGCTTTGGTGTTTCATTTAAGAAGTCCTTTCCTACTCTAAAGACAAAAGATTTTTACCTCGGTTTTTTTTACTTTTTTTTTTTTTTAAGAATTTATTTCTTTATATGACAGAGAAAAATCACAAGTAGGCAGAGAGGCAGGCAGAGAGAGGAGGGAAGCAGGCTCCCCACTGAGCAGAGAGCCTGACGTGGGGCTCGATCCCAGGACCCTGAGATCATGACCTGAGCCGAAGGCAGAGGCTTTAACCCACTGAGCCACCCAGGTGCCACCTCTGCTTTCTTTTTTAAAGATCACATTTATTTATTTATTTAATTTATCTCTCTCTCAGAAAGAAAGATAGAGTGAGCACAAGCAGGGGAAGCGGCAGGCAGAGGGAGAAATGGGCTCCCTTCCTAGCAAGCCTAATGTGGGGCTCAATCCCAGGACCCTGAGATCATGACCTCAGTAGACGCTTAAGTGACTGAGCCACCCAGGCATCCTAACACCTCTGTTTTCTTAAAGAAATTTTAAAGCTTTGCTTATATCATTTATATTCACGATTTATTTAGGATGGTGTTTTATGTATAGTATAAGGTACGGATCCATTTGTATTTATTTACTTTTCCCCAGTACTAATCAGTTTTTCCAGCTCAACCTGTTGACATACCCTTTTTTCCCCCTTCTAGTCCTGGGCTGCCTCTCTCATATATTCTACTTCAGTATACTTACAAGTTTCTTTCTAGGCTCTGTATTCTCTGTATTCCTATACAATGTTATATTAATTAGTATAGTTCCTAATAAGTCTCTATATTTGGTAGATGTACTCTTACTTTCTTACTGTTCTTTAAAGTGTCTTGACTATGCTGGCATTTAGTACTTAAATATAACTTTAAGGTTAATCTATAAAGTTTCATGAAAAAGCACTTGAAATTTTTCATGAACAGTCTTATTGAAATATAACATACAAATAATAAAGTTTACAAACCATAAGTGTGTAACTCTGTGACATTTCACAAAGTGAACACATCCCTGCAAATACCACTCAGATCAAGATATACAATATTACCAGTTTCTAATAAACCTCTTTGAGGTTCATTGCAAGCTACTTCCATAAAGGTAACTACCATTTGACTTTGCTTATTTTTGAACCTGACAATGTTTCGCTTTTAAACACCATGTGTGCTATGGGTTTCTTGGTAAATATCCTTTATCACATTAAAGGTAAAATATCCTTTATTCCCATCTCTTAATAGTTTGATTAAAGTTTTTTCATTAAGAGGTATTGAGTGTATACAGTGTATCTTTAAGATGATAGTATGTCAATTCTAAGATTTTACAGGGAATGGTCAGAGGCCAGTGACCTAGAAGAGCAAAATCAAATTTCATTAAAAAATTGCAGGACTTACACTACCTGATTTTCAGATGTATTTATGAAGCTAAAAAAAATTAAGGTAGTGTGCTGTTGGCATAATGATTGACAAAATAGTCAGTAGAACAGAATGGAGTCCAGAAAAATATCTATTCATATATGTCACTTTATAGTAACTCTTGAAATGATAGGGTAAGTCACTTTATTCTTTCTCAAGAACGTTCTGTGTACTGGTAATGATATCAGTCAAGCCAAAAAATCTTAAACAGAACCCATTGTAAGTCAGGGACAATTTGTATATGTTACTGCTATTAACTTCTAATCTACCTCTATTGTGGTCAGAGATAGTACTCTCTATGATTACTGTATTTGAAATTTATTGAGATTGTTGTATCATCAGCATATGGTTTATGTGTATTTGCAGATAATTTGTATTCTGCAGCTTTTGGTTGGACTGTTAAATATCAATATTAATTATGTCGTATTTGATAGTGTTCAGATCTTCTGTCTTTAATGATTTTTGTATTTAAGATTTTTATCACTTTTTCTGTCATTTGCTGAGAGAGAATGTCCCTCTGATAGGTCTTTCTGATTAAATGAACCTTTTGTCATTATAAATTGTTAGTTTTAATTATAGTAATATTTTGTCTGCTTGGAACCCAATTTTACATTACTGGAGCCTATCTAACTCTTTGATGGTTACATTTTACATGGTATACCTTTTCCCATCCTGTTAATTTCCATCTATGGGTGTCTTTATGTTAAAGTTTACATAGTTGGGTCCTATATTTTTTGTTCATTCTGACAATTTCTTCCTTTTCACTGCAGTGTTAATCCATTTAGAATTAATATAATAACATGGTTGAGTTTGGTGTGCTGTTTTATCATTTTTAAAAGATTTATCCTGTTTTTGTTCCTCTGTCCCTCTTTCTTTTGGGTTGGCCGCTTATATATATATATATATATTTTTTTTAACTTTTTATTTTTTATAAACATATATTTTTATCCCCAGGGGTACAGGTCTGTGAATCACCAGGTTTACACACTTCACAGCACTCACCAAAGCACATACCCTCCCCAATGTCCATAATCCCACCCCCTTCTCCCAAACCCCCTCCCCCCAGCAACCCTCAGTATGTTTTGTGAGATTAAGAGTCACTTATGGTTTGTCTCCCTCCCAATCCCATCTTGTTTCATTTATTCTTCTCCTACCCACTTAAGCCTCCATGTTGCATCACCACTTCCTCATATCAGGGAGATCATATGATAGTTGTCTTTCTCTGCTTGACTTATTTCGCTAAGCATGATACGCTCTAGTTCCATCCATGTTGTCGCAAATGGCAAGATTTCATTTCTTTTGATGGCTGCATAGTATTCCATTGTGTATATATACCACATCTTCTTGATCCATTCATCTGTGGATGGACATCTAGGTTCTTTCCATAGTTTGGCTATTGTGGACATTGCTGCTATAAACATTCGGGTGCATGTGCCCCTTTGGATCACTACATTTGTATCTTTAGGGTAAATACCCAATAGTGCAATTGCTGGGTCATAGGGCAGTTCTATTTTCAACATTTTGAGGAACCTCCATGCTGTTTTCCAGAGTGGCTGCACCAGCTTGCATTCCCACCAACAGTGTAGGAGGGTTCCCCTTTCTCCACATCCTCGCCAGCATCTGTCATTTCCTGACTTGTTGATTTTAGCCATTCTGACTGGTGTGAGGTGATATCTCATTGTGGTTTTGATTTGTATTTCCCTGATGCCGAGTGATATGGAGCACTTTTTCATGTGTCTGTTGGCCATCTGGATGTCTTCTTTGCAGAAATGTCTGTTCATGTCCTCTGCCCATTTCTTGATTGGATTATTTGTTCTTTGGGTGTTGAGTTTGCTAAGTTCTTTATAGATTCTGGACACTAGTCCTTTATCTGATATGTCGTTTGCAAATATCTTCTCCCATTCTGTCAGTTGTCTTTTGATTTTGTTAACTGTTTCCTTTGCTGTGCAAAAGCTTTTGATCTTGATGAAATCCCAATAGTTCATTTTTTCCCTTGCTTCCCTTGCCTTTTGCGTTGTTCCTAGGAAGATGTTGCTGCGGCAGAGGAAGAAGAGGTTGCTGCCTGTGTTCTCCTCAAGGATTTTAATGGATTCCTTTCGCACATTGAGGTCCTTCATCCATTTTGAGTCTATTTTTGTGTGTGGTGTAAGGAAATGGTCCAATTTCATTTTTCTACATGTGGCTGTCCAATTTTCCCAGCACCATTTATTGAAGAGGCTGTCTTTTTTCCATTGGACATTCTTTCCTGCTTTGTCGAAGATGAGTTGACCATAGATTTGAGGGTCTATTTCTGGGCTCTCTATTCTGTTCCATTGATCTATGTGTCTGTTTTTGTGCCAGTACCATGCTGTCTTGATGATGACAGCTTTGTAATAGAGCTTGAAGTCCGGAATTGTGATGCCACCAACGTTGGCTTTCTTTTTCAATATCCCTTTGGCTATTCGAGGTCTTTTCTGGTTCCATATAAATTTTAGCATTATTTGTTCCATTTCTTTGAAAAAGATGGATGGTACTTTGATAGGAATTGCATTAAATGTGTAGATTGCTTTAGGTAGCATAGACATTTTCACAATATTTATTCTTCCAATCCAGGAGCATGGAACATTTTTCCATTTCTTTGTGTCTTCCTCAATTTCTTTCATGAGTACTTTATAGTTTTCCGAGTATAGATTCTGTGTCTCTTTGGTTAGGTTTATTCCTAGGTATCTTATGGTTTGGGGTGCAATTGTAAATGGGATTGACTCCTTAATATCTCTTTCTTCTGTCTTGCTGTTGGTGTAGAGAAATGCAACTGATTTCTGTGCATTGATTTTATATCCTGACACTTTACTGAATTCCTGTATAAGTTCTAGCAGTTTTGGAGTGGAGTCTTTTGGGTTTTCCACATATAGTATCATATCATCTGCGAAGAGTAATAATTTGACTTCTTCTTTGCCGATTTGGATGCCTTTAATTTCTTTTTGTTGTCTGATTGCTGAGGCTAGGACCTCTAGTACTATGTTGAATAGCAGTGGTGATAATGGACATCCCTGCCGTGTTCCTGACCTTAGTGGAAAAGCTTTCAGTTTTTCTCCATTGAGAATGATATTTGTGGTGGGTTTTTCATAGATGGCTTTGATGATATTGAGGTATGTGCCCTCTATCCCTACACTTTGAAGAGTTTTGATCAGGAAGGGATGCTGTACTTTGTCAAATGCTTTTTCAGCATCTATTGAAAGTATCATATGGTTCTTGTTCTTTCTTTTATTGATGTGTTGTATCACATTGACTGATTTGCGGATGTTGAACCAACCTTGCAGCCCTGGAATAAATCCCACTTGGTCGTGGTGAATAATCTTTTTAATGTACTGTTGAATCCTATTGGCTAGTATTTTGTTGAGTATTTTCGCATCTGTGTTCATCAAGGATATCGGTCTATAGCTCTCTTTTTTGGTGGGATCCTTGTCTGGTTTTGGGATCAAGGTGATGCTGGCCTCATAAAATGAGTTTGGAAGTTTTCCTTCCATTTCTATTTTTTGGAACAGTTTCAGGAGAATAGGAATTAGTTCTTCTTTAAATGTTTGGTAGAATTCCCCCGGGAAGCCATCTGGCCCTGGGCTTTTGTTTGTTTGGAGATTTTTAATGACTGTTTCAATCTCCTTACTGGTTATGGGTCTGTTCAGGCTTTCTATTTCTTCCTGGTTCAGTTGTGGTAGTTTATATGTTTCTAGGAATGCATCCATTTCTTCCAGATTGTCAAATTTATTGCCGTAGAGTTGCTCATAGTATGTTCTTATAATAGTTTGTATTTCTTTGGTGTTAGTTGTGATCTCTCCTCTTTCATTCATGATTTTATTTATTTGGGTCCTTTCTCTTTTCTTTTTGATAAGTCGGGCCAGGGGTTTATCAATTTTATTAATTCTTTCAAAGAACCAGCTCCTAGTTTCGTTGATTTTTTCTATTGTTTTTTTGGTTTCTATTTCATTGATTTCTGCTCTGATCTTTATGATTTCTCTTCTCCTGCTGGGCTTAGGGTTTCTTTCTTGTTCTTTCTCCAGCTCCTTTAGGTGTAGGGTTAGGTTGTGTACCTGAGACCTTTCTTGTTTCTTGAGAAAGGCTTGTACCGCTATATATTTTCCTCTCAGGACTGCCTTTATTGTGTCCCACAGATTTTGAACCGTTGTATTTTCATTATCATTTGTTTCCATGATTTTTTTCAATTCTTCTTTAATTTCCCGGTTGACCCATTCATTCTTTAGAAGGATACTGTTTAGTCTCCATGTATTTGGGTTCTTTCCAAACTTCCTTTTGTGGTTGAGTTCTAGCTTTAGAGCATTGTGGTCTGAAAATATGCAGGGAATGATCCCAATCTTTTGATACCGGTTGAGTCCTGATTTAGGACCGAGGATGTGATCTATTCTGGAGAATGTTCCATGTGCACTAGAGAAGAATGTGTATTCTGTTGCTTTGGGATGAAATGTTCTGAATATATCTGTGATGTCCATCTGGTCCAGTGTGTCATTTAAGGCCTTTATTTCCTTGCTGATCTTTTGCTTGGATGACCTGTCCATTTCAGTGAGGGGAGTGTTAAAGTCCCCTACTATTATTGTATTGTTGTTGATGTGTTTCTTTGATTTTGTTATTAATTGGTTTATATAGTTGGCTGCTCCCACGTTGGGGGCATAGATATTTAAAATTGTTAAATCTTCTTGTTGGACAGACCCTTTGAGTATGATATAGTGTCCTTCCTCATCTCTTATTATAGTCTTTGGCTTAAAATCTAATTGATCTGATATAAGGATTGCCACTCCTGCTTTCTTCTGATGTCCATTAGCATGGGAAATTCTTTTCCACCCCCTCACTTTAAATCTGGAGGTGTCTTCGGGCTTAAAATGAGTTTCTTGGAGGCAACATATAGATGGGTTTTGTTTTTTTATCCATTCTGATACCCTGTGTCTTTTGACAGGGGCATTTAGCTCATTCACATTCAGGGTAACTATTAAGAGATATGGATTTAGTGCCATTGTATTGCCTGTAAGGTGACTGTTATTGTATATGGTCTCTGTTCCCTTCTGATCTACCACTTGTAGGCTCTCTCTTTGCTTAGAGGACCCCTTTCAATATTTCCTGTAGAGCTGGTTTGGTATTCGCAAATTCTTTCAGTTGTTGTTTGTCCTGGAAGCTTTTAATCTCTCCTTCTATTTTCAATGATAGCCTAGCTGGATATAGTATTCTGGGCTGCATGTTTTTCTCGTTTAGTGATCTAAAAATATCATGCCAGCTCTTTCTGGCCTGCCAGGTCTCTGTGGATAAGTCAGCTGCCAATCTAATATTTTTACCATTGTATGTTACAGACTTCTTTTCCCGGGCTGCTTTCAGGATTTTCTCTTTGTCATTGAGACTTGTAAATTTTACTATTAGGTGACGGGGTGTGGGCCTATTCTTATTGATTTTGAGGGGCGTTCTCTGAACCTCCTGAATTTTGATGCTCGTTCCCTTTGCCATATTGGGGAAATTCTCCCCAATAATTCTCTCTAGTATACCTTCTGCTCCCCTCTCTCTTTCTTCTTCTTCTGGAATCCCAATTATTCTAATGTTGTTTCGTCTTATGGTGTCACTTAATTCTCGAATTCTCCCCTCGTGGTCCAGTAGCTGTTTGTCCCTCTTTTGCTCAGCTTCTTTATTCTCTGTCATTTGGTCTTCTATATCACTAATTCTTTCTTCTGCCTCATTTATCCTAGCAGTTCGAGCCTCCATTTTTGATTGCACCTCATTAATAGCTTTTTTGATTTCAACTTGGTTAGATTTTAGTTCTTTTATTTCTCCAGAAAGGGCTTTTATATCTCTCGAGAGGGTTTCTCTAATATCTTCCATGCCTTTTTCGAGCCCGGCTAGAACCTTGAGAATTGTCATTCTGAACTCTAGATCTGACATATTACCGATGTCTGTATTGATTAGGTCCCTAGCCTTCGGTACTGCCTCTTGTTCTTTTTTTTGCGTTGAATTTTTACGTCTTGTCATTTTGGCCAGATAAGAGTAAATGAAGGGGCAAGTAAAATACTAAAAGGGTGGCAACAACCCCAGAAAAATATGCTTTAACTAAATTAGAAGAGATCCAAAATAGTGAGTGGGGAGAAAGGGGATAAAAAGAGGTTCAAAAAGAAAGAAAGAAAAAAAAAGAAAAGAAAAAAAAATTTTTTTAATAAAGAAAACACCTGAGAAAAATGTGAAAAAGAAAAAATATATATATTAGATAAACTAGTAAAAAATCGTTAAAAAAGAAAAAGGTAACAGTTAAAAAAAAAGAAATTTTACCCGAAGGCGAGAAGAAAAAGAAAAAAAAAAGAAAAAGAAAAAGAAAAAATTAAATTAACTGCAAGACTAAAAAAAAAAAGTCACAGGAAAAAAGCCATGAGTTCCGTACTTGGCTTTCTCCTCCTCTGGAATTCTGCTGCTCTCCTTGGTATTGAAACCGCACTCCTTGGTAGGTGAACTTGGTCTCGGCTGGATTTCTTGTTGATCTTCTGGGGGAGGGGCCTGTTGTAGTGATTCTCAAGTGTCTTTGCCCCAGGCGGAATTACACTGCCCTTACCCGGGGCCGGGGTGAGTAATCCGCTCGGGTTTGCTTTCAGGAGCTTTTGTTCCCTGAGCACTTTCCGTAGAGTTCCGGAGGACGGGAACACAAATGGCGGCCTCCTGGTCTCCGGCCCGGAGGAGCCGAGAGCCCAGGGCCCCACTCCTCAGTGCGCCCTCAGAGAACAGCGCCCAGTTATTCCCATCTGCCTGACCTCCGGCCGCACTCCGAGCTCACCGAGCCTTCGATCGGTTCAAGGTAACCCCGAGCTGTGAGCTTACTGTCGGCTCTGTTTCTGTAGCCGGCTTTTCCGTTCCAATACCCGCAAGCTCTGCGACACTCAGACACCCCCGATCCTTCTGTGACCCTGCGGGACCTGAGGCCACGCTGACCCCGCGTGGGCTTCGCCCCGGTTTAGCCTCTGGAGCGATGTCCCTCAGCGGAACAGACTTTTAAAAGTCCTGATTTTGTTCGCGGTTGCTCCGCCGCTTGCCGGGCGCCGGCCCCTCCCCCCGGGGTCTATCTTCCCGTTGCTTTGGATTCACTTCTCCGCCGGTCCTACCTTTCAGAAAGCGGTTGTTTTTCTGTTTCCAGAATTGCTGTTCTTCTTCTCTTCGGTCTGCCGCTGGATTTTCAGGAGTTTGCAATCTTTAGATAAGCTATCTAGCTGATCTCCGGCTAGCTGAAGCAGTCTCAGCTTGCTACTTCTCCGCCATCTTTAATTTTAAGAGCAATTTAAAAATTTCAGTTTTCTGTCCTCTAGACTCAGCTGTTTCTGATGATAAGTCAGAGAGAATTTGTTACATTATTTACTTAAATGTGATGTACCACTTTTGTCTAGCTTCTTTTAAAACATATCTTAACTATGATGTTTCCAAGTAGGATTTTCATTGTAATCAGCCGCCTTGCGGTTTTGCTGGGTTTCTTGATTTTTGTTTAAAAAAATTAAAAAATGTGTGTGTATTTATTTATTTATTAGACCAAATTAGGGGGAAGTATTGCATGATTTCCTCAGTTATTTTTCTCAATCATCTTTTCTGCATTTGAGATTCCTGTTTCACTTGTGTTAGACTTTTTAGTGTTGTCCCCTAGACCAGCAAGTCTCTCTTCATTTTTTAAAATCTTTTAATGTCTGTGTATCTTCAGATTAGCTATCTTCTGTTAATTTATGTTCAATTAACTAACATTTCTGTTATCCCCAATTTGCTTTTTAAGTCTTTTCTGTGAATTATTCTTTAAATATTGTATGTTTCAGTATTAGAATTTTCATTTGTTTCATTTTTATATTAGGTATATATCTGTGGGGTTTTCCTAATTTTTCATATCTTACAAATATTTTTCTTTAGGTCCTTATTATGATAGTTAAAACAGATCCTTTAAAATCATTATATTTTAGTTCCATATTTTGGAACTTCTTGGGTTATGGACTAGTGGTTTTCCTTTGCTTTTAAATATAGGTCATATACTGATGTTTTCTCTGAGCCTAATAATTTAGGATTGTGTAGTGTATATTGTGAGTGGTATGTTTAGATACTCTGGTTTCTGCTGTACTACTTATGTAAGTGTTGAAGTTTTTTTGTTTTGTTTTAAATCAGAATGTAACTAGGTTAGACTTAAACTCTAAGCCCTGTTTTCCTTCAGGTGGGTACAATTAAATTGCTCTTATGTTCTTTTAACCTTATTTGGGTTGTTTAGAGGTCTTGCCTAGTACATGAAGAGTTGAGCAAACAGCCATAGTTTTGGTACTCTCTTTTCTAGAATTTCCTCTTTCTGGCTGCAGTGGCAGGTCTGAACTTTCTTTGTATGTTTCTACTAGAATTTTAGCCTTCACATGTACTATCTGTTGTGGTCTTCCTTCAGGTCAAAATTCATAAAAAGGGGAAGGTCACTCAATGTTGTTCTGTTTTCCAAGTATTAATTCTCGTCCAGATTCTTCCTGTGTTTGATTATTCTCTGTTACCTTCAGGTAGTTATTTTTATATTTTTCTCAAGATTTTAAATAGTTTTAGGCAGGAGACTTAGTCTGATGGAATCAGCTCAGCCATTATTGTTAAGTGGAACTCTTCCCTAGTCTTTTAACTTTTTAGAGTGAGTTTTAATTTACTTGTAATCACTTCATGCAATGCAAGGAACTTAATACATTCTCCTATATTTTTTCACTTTTTTTTCTTATCTTTGTCTTATATTTTGATCTTACATGCATTTTTACCCTCTAAGACATTATCATTACTGTCATTAAAGAATCAGTATTCATATAGAATTTTTATTCACCTGAGTGTTCTTCCTTCTTTGCAATTCTGTGTTTCCCTTCTGTAGTAAGCACTCCTCTAGTGTGGGTAGATCTGAGAGAGCTCTGGGGAGAGGAGTCAGAGATGACCTCAGAGGAGTAAGAGGAAAGTTGGGCTCACGTCTCCTAGGGCCTTGTTAGGCCACATAAGGAAACCAATTTTATACTGAGTGAGATGGAAATCCAATTGGTGTGTTTTGAATAGAAATGCAACATGGAACCTATTGGTGTGTTTCAGCCAAAATATTGGTAAGATCTAGCTTCAGTTTTAAAAGGCTCACCCTGGGTGCAGTACAGAAAGGAGACTACAGGAAGGCAAGGATGGGGACTAGGAAACAAATTCAAGAGAAAATTGTAAAGGTAAAGATGAAACTCAGGGAGTACTTAGATTAGGTAGTGAGACATACTTTAATTTCAAAAATAATTCAAAAGTAGCATCCACAAGATTTGAAGATGGCATAGAGGTGAAATTTAGGAAGAAAAGAGAAATTAAAAATGAATCCAGGATTTCCAGGCCTTACAAGTAGACAAATAGATTTGCCATATTCTGAGGGAAGAAATATTCTAGCATTTCTCATAACAGGAATGAGGACACTGAAGTTATACAGAGAGAAGTGGAAGCTCTGAATCAGGACATTAGTACGAGGAATGGAGAACAGTGGGTGACTCGGGATTTCCACCAATTACTATCATAATCTTTATAACCCTTCTTTAGAATTTAGTCTGATAGACTCATCTTTTTTTTAAAGATTTTATTTTTTTAATAGGGAGAGTGCTTGGGGGGTAGGGTGGGGATGAGGCAGAGGGAAAGAGAGAGAACCTCAAGCAGACTCAGTACTAGGTTTTCCAACCCTGTGATTATGACCTGAGCTGAAATCACGAGTCAGACATTTAGCCTACTGAGCCACCCAGGCATCCCTAAAGTGATCTTTTCATTCACCCATTCTTCCATCCATCCATTCATTATTCATTCATGTATTATTCCGTGATATAATCAATATTTATTAAAATCCTTCTCTATTCCAGGTGCCAGGTTTAAAGTGAAAGAATACAAAGATGAATAAGACAGTCTGCTTTTATGAATTTTATAGGTGGCTATGCAGACAAGAAAATAATTATTATAAACTGGGCTATAAGGGAAGTATGAGTATAATATGAACTTTGTGGAAAGAAGCTTTATGGGAGCCTTGTATAGAGAGGAAGAAGGTTGTCAGCGCTTTCAGGCCCTGAGGTGAGAGTGTGTAGTATGTCCTGGATACTGAGAATAGTCTAGGTAAGTGCTTCTCAGATTTTAATATACATCCAAGTCACTTGGTGTAAGAGGTTGTTCAAATAGATTCTGATTCAGTAGGTCTAGATTGAGGCCTAAGATTCTACATTTATTTCACATTCCCAGATGATGCTGTGATAGCTGTCCAGGGATCACCCTTTGATTAATAAGGGCCTAAGTGGGCAAGTTGAGGGGAAATGTTAGGAATATTTTATTCTTCCATTTTTCCTATCCTATTTACCTTTTTCAAATGCTTTTATGGTGGGACTTTTTTGTGCATGACTTTTGAGGGTTACATTTAGAGTCATAGATAACCTAAATTCTAGATCCCTTATCTTTGTCACCTTGCACAAATTACTTAATTTCTCTAAGCCTCAATTTTATCATTTGTTAAATGGGTATTATAATAGTACCTACCTCATAGGAGTTTTATGAAGATTACATGAGGCAATGCTGGTGGGCATATGGAGTAATAATTAGGTTATTATTAATTAGGTCTTAATATCATTATATAGAAAAAACACTTTTTATGTCATATTAGTAAATTTGAAATTTTTTTCCTATATTGGTGGTGATTTATCTTCTCTTCTACCTGAGATCACTTATAATCAGAATTATCAGTGAGCCAACTGACAGTGTTTGCCATAGAAAAGGGCAAAGCTAATTGGTTCATATGGGATTGAAACCTGTGACCTTTGATTTCTTAGCACCTTGCTCTTAACTAGCTGAATTCTGAATGACTGCCTGTTCTTATCTTACTTGCTTGTTTATCTTTCTCATGCCGAAGTACTGTTTCTTGCCTTGGAGAAATAACTTGCAGTAGAGGACAACAGAGGAACCTAAGTTACTCTGTTTACCTGTGAATGAGAGTCACTTCATGTGGTTAACAGCAGACCACAAGCCTGGAGTTGTGATTTTAACCACAGGCTTATTTATTTTTATTTTGTTTCACTGATAGTCTATTCCTTTCTTTCCTAAGTGGCAGAAAATTGTTTTTCTGTATGTCGTTTTCTCTTATGTATTTCTTTTTTTCAAAAATGTTTATCACTAAATATTTGACATCCACCAAAAAAAAAAAAAAAAAGTGTTGTCTGTGTGCCCACCAGAAGCTGTCAACAAATACTCTTGATCCTACCTATGTGCTCTCCTTCGATCCCATTTCACTTATTTTCCCTAAAGGTAATGACTTTCTTAGATATCAATTTTTATTTTATAACCTTAATTTTTAAAATTAATTCCTGCCTATTAAAACTGTTTTCTAAAATAATATATCATTTGGTATTACCTTTATTTAAACCTTAAAAATATCAACCTCTGGGGCACCTGAGTGATTCAGTTGGTTAAGTGTTCAACTCTTGATTTTGGCTCAGCTTATGCTCTCAGGGTCCTGAGATTGAACATGTTGTCAGGATCTGTGCTGAGCGTGGACTCTGCTTAGGATTCTCACTCTGTCCCTCTCCTTCTGCCCCTCCCCCATCCCTCCTTTCCCACAACCACTCACAGGTGCTTGCTGTCTCTTGAAAGAAAAAATCATCCTCTTTGTATATTCTCCACAATTAGGTCTTTTTCTTTAAATTTTATTTTTGTAAGATAACTCACCACTATTGAGTATAGCTATACTTTGTTTCCCTTTCTATGGAACAGTTTAATAAATAGGCTATAATTTATTTATCAACTCTTTTTGTCAATGATTTTTTTTAATATATATTTTAGCTCTAGGAATTTTTACACACTTCTTCAGTGAACTTTGTAGTACATGTGTCCATAACCCCATATGCAAGATTTTTTCTAGGATACATTGCTAAGGGTGAAATAGCCTGTTGTCAGTATGCAAATCTTCAGGATTACAAAAAAATACCAAATTGCTTGCCAAAGTGGCTGTCTCATATGATAGACTTCTTTTTACATTCTTAAAAGGGATAAAGTAGTATCTCATTCTAGTTTCAGTTAGTATTGTTTTTAAATTAAATTTATGTATTTTTAGCATAACAGTATTCATTATTTTTTTCACCACACCCAGTGCTCCATGCAATCTGTGCCCTCTATAATACCCACCACCTGGTACCCCAACTTCCCACCCCCCCACCACTTCAAACCCCCTCAGATTGTTTTTCAGAGTCCATAGTCTTTCATGATTCACCTCCCCTTCCAATTTCCCCCAACTTCCTTCTCCTCTCTAACTCCCCATGTCCTCCATGCTATTTGTTATGCTCCACAAATAAGTGAGACCATATGATAATTGACTCTCTCTGCTTGACTTATTTCACTCAGCATAATCTCTTCCAGTCCTGTCCATGTTGCTACAAAAGTTGGGTATTCGTCCTTTCTGATGGAGGCATAATACTTCATAGTGTATATGGACCACATTTTCCTTATCCATTTGTCCATTGAAGGGCATCTTGGTTCTTTCCATAGTTTGGCGACCGTGGCCATTGCTACTATAAACATTGGGGTACAGATGGCTCTTCTTTTCACTACATCTGTATCTTTGGGGTAAATGCCCAGTAGTGCAATTGCAGGGTCATAGGGAAGTTCTATTTTTGCCTGTTTTGTGTGTGTTGAGTTTGAGGAGTTCATCATAGATCCAGATATCAACCTTTTGTCTGTACTGTCATTTGCAAATATCTTCTCCCATTCTGTAGGTTGCCTCTTGTTTTTTTGACTATTTCTTTTGCTGTGCAGAAACTTTTGATTTTGATGAAGTTCAAAAGTTTATTTTCGCTTTTGTTTCCTTTGCCTTTGGAAACATATCTTGAAAGAAGTTGCTGTAGAAAAATGAAACTCGACCATTCTCTTATACCGTACACAAAGATAAACTCAAATTGGATAAAAGACCTCAATATGAGACAGGAATCCATCAGTTAGTATTTCTTTGGTGTTTAATGAGCTTGAGCATCTTACGTTTATGTTGCATGAAATACCCATTTGTGGCTTTTGCTCCTCTTTCTATTAGAATGCTTGTTGTTTTGTTGAAGTTCCTTGTTTTAGATACTAATCTTTTGTTGGCTGTATTATTATTGACCATAGTGTGAACTTCCGTATTACATAAACCCCAAATCTCTGAGGTTTAAAATAATTTATTGCTTATTTATGTTACAATCCAGTGTGGGTATTACTTGGATTTTCAGCTTCTAAAAAGTGATTTAGAGATCTAGGCTCCTTTCATCTCTGGGATCTGTTAACTTTCAACAAGGCTATCAAAGCTGTCCTGGAATCATGTCTACTCCACCCAACAAGAAAGGAAAAAGGGTCTAGAGAATCATATTTAGGAAGTATTTATGAATAAGGCTTCAAAGTGGTACATACTACTTCTGCCAGCATTGTTTGTTGAAGAGTTGCAAAGAAGACTGGGAAATATGAGCCCCCAAATATTGACAAATATGTGTCCATTTCCAAAAAGAGGAAGTGGAGTTTAGAGATCAGTAAGCAGTCTAAGCTTCCAATTATAATTGTTGCAAATATCTTCTTGCTTGCAGCTTGTCTTTTCACATATTCTGTAGTTTCTTTTGAAAAATAGTTATTAATTTTATTATAGTTGAATTTTCGTCATTTTCTCTTAAACTTTGTGCTTATTGTTTATTTTTTTTTGTGTGTTTATTGTTTCTTGTTTAAGAAATCCTACCTTATCCTGAATTCAGAAGATATTTTCCTATATGTTTGTCTAAAGTGTTATAGTTCTGACTTCTACATATAAGTCTTTATGTGGAATTGATTTTTGTTTATTGTAAAGAATATTCAATTTAGTTAGTTTTTTTAAAATCTGGGTATCTGCTTGCTTCAGCACTATTTATTGTGCTAATAATTACTCCTTTTCTCAGTGATCTGTATCGTTTCCTCTTCCTCCCCCCTTTTGGGGGGGTGGGTGGGTAGGGGAGAGGGACAAAGAGAATTTTAAGCAGGCTCCATGCCCAGTGCAGAGCCCAATGCAGGTTTCTGTTGTGATCTCTGAAATAGCAACACTGTATTTCTTACTATAGCTTTATGATGAGTTTTATTATCTGATATGATAGATCTCTTCAATTTATTGTTCTTCAGCTGTGCTTTGAATATTCTTGATCCTTTGCTCTTCAGTGTAATGTCATAATCAGCTATCATGTTCCCTAAAAAACCTTATGAGGATTAGTTCGAGAAAAAATGACATTTTTAGTATTTTATATCTTTTTACCCCTAAATATGCTATATATATACTTCAGTTGAGGTCTTCTTTAATACATTTTTAAAATGTTTTGTTTTATTCATAGAGGTTTTATGTCTCTTTATTAGATATGTGATAGGTACTGTCTCTTATTAGATTCTGAGTAGCTTTTTTTTTTGCTGTTTTAGCTACTTTTTTTTAGATTTTTCTCTTGTGTATAGCAATGCAATCAATTTTTAAATGTTTATCTTATATCCAGCCACCCTGTTAATCCCTTATTAATTCTAATGTGTTTTATAGATTCCCCTGGGTTTTCTCTGTAGATACTCTCCCAGTTTTATTTTTTCCTTAAAAATCCCAATTTTTTCCCAAATTTTTATTTAAATTTTAGTTCTTAATCAACTAGTGGGCAGAAGACATGAACAGACATTTCTCTAAAGAAGACGTACAGGGGCTTCTGGGTGGCTCAGTCGTTGAACGTCTGCCTTCGGCTCAGGTCATGGTTCCAGCATCCTGGGGTCGAGCCCCACATCGGGCTGCTTGCTCTGCGGGAAGCCTGCTTCTCCCTCTCTCACTCCCCCTGCTTGTGTTCCCTCTCTCACTGTTCCTGTCTCTCTGACAAACAAATAAATAAAATCTTAAAAAAAAATTGTAAAGAAGACATACAAATGGCCAACAGGCACATGAAAAAATGCTCAGCATCACTCGTCATCAGGGAAATACATATCAAAACCACAATGAGATATCACCTCACCCCAATCAGAATGGCTAAAATTAACAGGTCAGGAAACAAGAAATGTTGATGAGGATGTGGAGAAAGGGGAATCCTTTTACACTGTGGGTGTGAATACAAATGGGTGCAGCCACTCTGGGAAACAGTATGGAAGTTCCTCAAAAAGTTACAAATACAAATGGAAATATAGTTTCCAGCAATTGCACTACTACCTATTTACCCCAAAGATACAAATGTAGTGATCCAAAGGGGCAACTCCACAATAAGCAAACTATGGAAGGAGCCTAGATGCCCATCAACAGATAAATAGATAAAGAAGATGTGAGATTATTTATATATATATATATATATATATATATATAATAGTATTCCACTATATATAGTGGAATACTACTCAGCCATCAAAAAATGAAATCTTGTCCTTTGCAATGATGTGGGTGGAACTAGAGGATATTTTGCTAAACAAAATAAGTCAATCAGAGAAAGACAATCATCATATGATCTCATATATTAAATTTAAGAAACAAAACAGAAGATCATAGGGGAAGACAGGGAAAAATAAAACAAGATGAAATCAGAGAGGGAGGTAAACCACAGGAGACTCTTAATTATAGGAAACAAACTGAGGGTTGCTGGAGGGGAGGGGTGTGAGAGATGGGGTAGGTGGGTGCTGGACATTAAGGAGGGTATGTGATATAATAAGCACTGGGTATTGTATAAGACTAATTAATCACTGAACTTTACATCTGAAACTGATAATACATTATATGTCATTTAATTGAATTTAAATAAAATGAACTAGTAAACTAAAAAAATAAGTTCTTGTTAACTGTACTTGTATATGTAACTGTACATTAGTTTCAGGAGTAGAATTTAGTGATTCATCACTTACATGTGACACCTAGCACTCATAATAAGTACCTCCTTAATATCCATTGTCCATGTATCCTATCCACCACTCACCTCCCTCCACCAATCCTAAGTTTGTTCTCGATCATTAAGAGTCTCCTACGGTTTGCTTCCCTTTCTCCCCCCCACCCCCTTACGTTCACCTGTTTTGTTTCCTAAATTCCACATATGGGTGAAATCATGTGGTATTTGTTTTTCTCTTACTGACTCATTTAGCTTAGCATAATACAGTCTTCCATCCAGGTCATTGTAAAGGGCAGGATTTCATTCTTTTTGATATTTGATGACTGAGTAATATTCTTGTGTGTGGGTACCACATCTTCTTTATCTATTTATCAGTTGATGGATACTTGAGCTCTTTCCTTAGTTTGGCTCTTACTGATAATACTGTAGTAAACACTGGGGTGTGTGTACCCCTTCAAATATGTATATTTATCTTCTTTGGGTACCCAGTAGGCAATTACAGGCTCATAGGGTCATTCTATTTTTAACTTTTTGAGGAACCTCCATACTGTTTTCCAGAGTGGCTGCACCAGTTTGTATTCCCACCAACAGTTCTCCTTATCCTCAACACAGGAAACAAAAATCCTAATATGTTATACCAGTTTTTATACATTTTACTATAGAAAAGTTGAATAGAAGTGGTAATAGTGAGTGTCCTTGTCTTGTTCTTAATTTCAAAGGGAGTATTTCACCTTGGATAAGGAAGTTGGCCATAAGTTTCTTATAGATACCCTTTTATCAGTTTAAGGAGCCTGATGGATATCATACAGAAATGGTGATACATTTTATCAAATGCTTTAATCTTTTGATGCCTGAGGTATTTCTAATTCTTTATAAACTAACTTATTCATTTTACTGATACTTTTTTGAATCTCTATTTATGAAGGAAACTGTTACACAATTTTTATACTGTCTGTATCTGGTTTTGCTAATAAGACCAGTCCCATACAATGAGTTATTGGGCTAAAGAGAGAATCAGAAATTGGACTATAAAGCTGCTCAGGATGGAGTACAGAGACACAGCATAATGGGAAACATGAAAGAGTTAAGTGGGATGGAAGAGAGAATGAGAAGTTCACACCATGTCTAATTGTAAAAGGTGACGTAGAGAATAGAAACATGGCAATAAACTCCAGCTATATGATAGATTTTTTTCAAGACTTCCTGGGCAGTTTGATTATAAATCTGCAAGCTTTTTATTAGCTCATTGTTGGGGTTTCTGTCTTTTCTTTTTAAAAATAATTCATAACTAGCATGAGAGTATAATGATTTCATAAAAATTGATATAGGATTTAGGGCTCTTATGGTGACCCACATAAATCTTAATAAAAAAATCATAATAAAAAATAATCATAATAATCATAATGAGGTTAGTTCCAGTGACTTTAAGGCAGGTAGTGGTGGCAGGTTGAATATGGGGGGTAGAGAGGTCTCTGACAGTGATTTCTTCTAGAGATCTATAGATGGATGTGAGGGGATATAAGGAAACTAGATCTTAGCCCCAGTGCTTGGCCTCGCTTTCAGTCCAAATGATGGTGGAAGAAGACCTAAGGAGGAGGCCTGATATTAGCCCCCAAGTGCGCTTACACTCTTGAGCCTTACATGTGGCTGTGTGTGTGTGTGTGTGTGTATACGGATATAAAAAGAAAATGAAGAATATATATCTGTCATTGGAAATGTACAGTATATAAATTTGTAAACTGCTTGTACAATTACCATTTCATTATAACAGGATTAAATGTTTAAAAACATTTTTGACTTTCTAATAGGCTAACATAGGAATTGTACTTTTTTTTTGTTGGTAGTGAGGTGTTTTTTTTTTTTTTTTTAATCCTTCAAATGTTTATTTTAGACTCTGTGGTATCAGACACAATGGGTACGAAGTTATACAAGGTATAGTCCTTGTCCTCGGAGGCTTAAGGTTAATAAGTACCATCATTACCATGACTAGAGACCTATGTGGTCTGGTGATACACAGGAGGCCATTAGATATATATATTTATTTACTTAGTGCGTTATTTATTTTTGGTTAACATTTTTTTTAAGATTTCTTTTTTTTTTTTAATTTGAAAGACAGAGATCACAAGTAGGCAGAGAAGCAGGCAGAGAGAGAGAGAGGAGGGAGCAGGCTCCCTGCTGAGCAGAAAGACAGATGCGGGATTCGATTCCAGGACCCTGGGATCATGACCTGAGCCGAAGGCAGAGGCTTTAACCCACTCACTGAGCCACCCAGGTGCCCCTATTTTTGGTTAACATTTTAAGCATGTAGAACTAATTACCATAGGCTATGATGTTTTGTGTTTACTTTTTTTTTTTTTTAATTTCAGTATAGTTGAGACACAATGTTACATTAGTCTCAGGTGTACAACATAGTGATATAACATCTCTATACCTTAAGCTATGCTCACCGCAGTGTAGCTACCATCTGTCACCATACAGCACTATTACAGTATCATTGACTATATTCCCTGTGATGTGCCTTTTATTCCTGTGACTTATTCATTCTGTAACTGGTAGCTCGTATCTCTCACTCCCCTAAGTGATTAGTATTTAAATTTCAACAAATGCTTATTGAATGAACACATGCAAAAATGTATGTCCTGCTTCAAACCCATTTAGCCTACCTCACAATAATCAAGTATTCTTTGGTAACAATTCCAGTAAGTGGGACATAGGAGCATTAAGGAATCAGCTTTTGCAAGGGATTATCTAATTGTGATGTGGAATACTTAAACGTATACTAAAAATTTCTGTTGTCTTTTCTTTAGCAGTGCTGAATTGACTTGGTAGAATTTTCCAACACAGCAAAGGAGAAAACGATGTATTAGGTTAGCTTTGTTTTCTTGCCGGTCATGGGGTCCAGTATTGATAGTGGCTAGTTGGCATCAACTAAAGTATTTTAATTTCTCGGTTGGCAGAGATCAGATTGTACCACCTTAACTTAGGCTCAAAATGCTGTTAAACCTTGTCATACTGGAGTTAGGATATCTGCCAGCATTAATAATTGGTTTTTATGATTCTTAATTTTTTATCGTTTCAGTTATACTTTTTTTTCAGTTTCAATGTGGAGGAATATCAATTTTATACTTTCTTTGGGAAGTCTGATGTTGATCACCATCTTATTTCATGCTTAACTATTTTAGAATTTATATATAAACTCATTTTGAAAAGTTGACTTATTCTGCAGCATTATTTTAAGTGAAAACTGCTTTAACTTAATTATATTTTATTTTTAATTCATTTGTAATTGCAGACATGGACACAGAAGTATATGGGAAATGATCTCTCAACAGTTTCATATTTAATCAATGTTTAGGAGAAAACAACAATAAAATAATGCTATGTCATGGTTTTTATCCTTGATAAATGAAGAGCTTTTTATTTAAAGGAAAAATTTAAAGTCTTTATCATTTGTAAGTCGTAACTATAAACTTTTTTCCTAAAGCTCTTTCTGCATTATATTTATAAAATTTGAACTTGTGGTAATCATACATCTTCACTACCCTGCAAGAAAAAGAAAACTATTTTTTCTTAAAAGGTGGGGGAGGTGGGGCAACTTCAATAGATATACT
>NW_028135264.1:0-55000 GCF_964662115.1 Mustela nivalis | reverse complement strand
ATCCACTGTTAAATATGGTGTACAGAAGTAGTTAAAAGTTATGAAATTAGATTTTTCCCTATATTTGTTCATTAATTTGGTTGTATCACACAAGTGTTTAGATGCTAAAGGAAAGTTTAATTTAACTGACTATAGTATTGAATTTTGCTGTAATGTGACATTCAGATGGTGTTTATGAGAGGGGAAGGTGATAGTTTAAATGTAGTAAATAATTTCATTATATTTTGTGATCTCTAAATGCAACAAGAGAATATTTGGGTTGAAAGTGAGTGGATTGAAGATATGCAGATATTTATATTTTTAAAAAATTGGGTACTAGCTTAGTTTCATTATTATTACATATTAGTCATTTATTACTCAATTTAGTAGTCTTTGTAAAAAGACTTTAAAAGATTTTAAACTAGTATACTTAATTCTACTTGTAAACTTTTGTAGTAAGACTATCTTGAATTATCATATCATGTTGACTTATTTTTCTTTTTCCCCTTTAACAAAATAATTTGTGACTGTTGTTAAAGTTATCCATTTTCAGGTGGTGGATGATTCAGCTAACAATGTTTTATAAATTGGCAGTAGATATATTTTTGCATTTCTAAATTCAATTTTAAATAAAATACTAAGTTTTGTAGAGATTCAGGTATTTCATGAGATTAAAATTTTGTATATATATATATTGTATATATATACTTATATATATGTTTTCTAAGAGGATTTGAGTTCATTTTATTATTCAAGATGTTATTTTCTCTGATATATATATATATATATATATATATATATATAGGTTAGATGTTTTATATATGCACACATATTACAGATTTAAGCATTACATGTATGTGTAATATATATTTAATTTTTAGTAAGCTTATTTTAGGAGAAATTATTTCTTTTGCTGAGGTATCATGCCCTTTTAGATGTTTTGGTTTTGCAGTAGGCTACATTATGTATTGACATGTTTGGAATTTATACATTTCTTAAATAAGATAATATACATGAAATGCTTATCTTCAGCTAAGACCTCAATATTTTTTCACTAAATGATAGTTACTGTTATTTTAATATACTAGGAAACAAATGAATAGGTTTATTTAAAACTTAACCAATAAGGAAAAATATTTAATTTGCAGTTCTTTTTTTTTTTTTTAAAGACCCTATTTATTTATTTGACAGACAGAGATCACAAGTAGGCAGAGAGGCAGGCAGAGAGAGAGGAAGGGAAGCAGGCTCCCCACTGAACAGAGAGCCAGATGCGGGGCTCGATCCCAGGACCCTGGGATCATGACCCAAGCCGAAGGCAGAGGCCCTAACCCACTGAGCCACCCAGGTGCCCCTTAATTTGCAGTTCTTTGTGATCATATAACTTTGAAAAAACTTTACTATTTATTAGGCATTATTTACTCAGCCTCTCATGTATAATGCTATACGATGTTGCTTGAAGTAAATACAACATGACTAGATTATTTCATCTATGTAGTCCTTAATAGTAATTTGTACAACACTTCTCGACATCTTCTACAGGGCTTTTTGATCAAAGTTATCCCTGTGGATCAGTGGGAAAAAGAAGTTATATATTAATAATGGTCAAGAGATAGTTTCAACTGGAGGCATTTGGACACATACTCTGTTGATCACTTCTCATCAAGATTAACTACGATCGGGGTGCCTGGGTGGCTCAGTGGATTAATAAGCCTCTGCCTTCAGTTCAGGTCATGGTCTCAGGGTCCTGGGATCGAGCTCTGCATCGGGCTCCCTGCTCAGTGGGGAGCCTGCTTCCCTCCTCTCTCTCTGCCTGCCTCTCTGCCTACATGTGATCTCTCTCTCTGTCAAATAAATAAATAAAATCTTTTTTTTTTTAATTAACTAAGGTCTAGTACCATACCATTCATTATCTTTTAGGACTGTAAGCTATAAAGGTGAATAAAGATTTTGGATATTAGGAGAAAAAAATATTGATATAATACTAATAATAATTCTTAGTAAGAAAATTAAACTTTTCAAAGATTCTAGGATCTTTTTTTTTAAATTTTTTATAAACATGTATTTTTATCCCCAGGGGTACAGGTCTGTGAATCACCAGGTTTACACACTTCACAGCACTCACCAAAGCACATACCCTCCCCAACGTCCATAATCCCATCCCCTTCACCCAAACCCCCTCCCCCCAGCTACCCTCAGTTTGTTTTGTGAGATTAAGAGTCACTTATGGTTTGTCTCCCTCCCAATCCCATCTTGTTTCATTGATTCTTCTCCTACCCACTTAAGCCCCCATGATCTTAAGGGCAATAGATAAAGTGAACTTCCCCAGACAGGGGTACCAGTTGTCTTGATTTTGCTACGCCTTCAAAGTAGTACCTGAAAGGATAATGACAATTAAAGTTATACATATTTCTCATGTATGTTATACCAGTTTACAAAGCACACTGAGTTCAGTATGGATGGGGGACAGTGGAGTGACCTGACAAACTCTACTTTGTCTAGGTGATCTAGATCAATGTCAAGATTTAAACCATGTACATGTAACATGGTATAATGAAAATGGCTCTTCTGTGATTTTCCTCCCCCAAACTCATAACCCCAGTGTAATCATTAGAAAAATTCAGACAAATTCCAATAGAGAAGCATCCTGCAGTACACCTGAATATCATCTACTCATCACAACTATTAGTTGTTAGTCTGAGAAACTGTCACAGCCAAGAGTTGCTGGCATGATAAGTAAATGTAATGTGGTATTGTGGATGGGATCCTGGAGCAGAAAAAGGACATTACATAAAAACTATGAAATTTGAATACATTATGGACTTTGGTTAAAAATAATGTGTGAATATCATTTCATTAGTTATAACACATGTAGCATATTAATTGTAGGTGTTGATGATACGGGAACCTGCATAGGTAGGGGTGGGAGGTATAGGACTCTACATAGATTTTTCTGTAAGTATAAAACTGTTCTAAAAAATTAAGTCTACTAACTTTGAAAAGAAGCTTAAAGGCAGAATTATAATTATTTTCCTTTCTAAAGTCTAGGTAATACAGTCCAAAGTTATTACTAGCAGATGACAAGGGATGAGATTATGGAAAGACTTTTATTTATCTTTCTCCTATATAATGTGAAAATTTTATGCTCAGCTTTTATTCCTTTTATTTGAAGAAAAAATTAACATTTTGAAAAACATTTAGTGACGTGTTCATTGTAAAATTTAAGAAGGTTCAAATAGATAGGAAGAAAATTATTTTTTTTTAAAGATTTTATTTATTTATTTGACAGAGAGAAATCACAAGTAGGCAGAGAGGCAGGCAGAGAGAGAGAGGAGGAAGCAGGCTCCCTGCTGAGCAGAGAGCCCGATGCCGGGCTCGATCCCAGGACCCTGAGATCATGACCTGAGCCGAAGGCAGCGGCTTATCCCACTGAGCCACCCAGGCGCCCTAGGAAGAAAATTATTAACATATAATTTTTCCACTCAGAAATGACACTAAAACATTTTAGGGCTTCTTTTCCCCCCACCCCCCCATGCATGTTTGGCAAAATTTGTTTCTACACAGTATATTCTTTGGTAACCTGCTTTTCTCATGTAAGAGTTTATCATGGATATCTGTCTGTATCAACCCTTGGCATGACTGGCATGCTAAGCCAAAGGCTTGATACATTTTTATGTGCTTTGATGCATATTTCAGAATTTCCCTAGAAAATTTTTAACAGTTTATTCTCCTATTTGAAATCTCATTTTACCTATGCTTTTAAAAATGGTTATATTACGAGAAGTATGAAATATTTCTTGTGCCTATATCTCCTGCAAAAGTGATAAAAGGCAAGAAAAGGAGAAGATCAGATTTTTAAAACACTGGGAGGATGTATAAGTATTTTTGTAGATATAAATAATCTATATACATGTGTACATGCCTACTAAGTGTCTCTGTTGAATGAATTCCAAAGCTGTGATTTTTAAAATAAACACAACCCATTTTATTTAATTATATTATCATCTCCGCTCCTGTGTGAATTTGAGTTAGTCAATGCTTTCATAGCATTTTATTTTTGAAGTTCTGTTATTGTTTGTTGAAGAATTTTAAAGGACTGCTGCCTAAGTATAAAATCCCTACTATGATGATGACAGTATCCACAGTTGGAACATTTTTTTTTTTTAAGATTTTATTTATTTATTTGACAGAGAGATCACAAGCAGGCAGAGAGAGAGGAGGAAGCAGGCTCCCTGCTGAGCAGAGAGCCCAATGCGGGCCTCCATCTCAGGACCCTGAGATCATGACCTCAGCCGAAGGCAGCGGCTTAACCCACTGAGCCACCCAGGCGCCCCAGTTGGAACATTTTTAATGTCCTCACAACTATTTGAATTATTTATCATTACAACTTCTTGATTGAATATTCCTATTTTTACATTCATATCTACGACATTATAATCCAGTGATAACTTAGAAAACTCATTTATTTAAACTCATTTCAAGAATATGGGATTGCTGGGGCGCCTGGGTGGCTCAGTGGGTTAAGCCGCTGCCTTCGGCTCAGGTCATGATCCCAGGGTCCTGGGATCAAGTCCCGCATCGGGCTCTCTGCTCGGCGGGGAGCCTGCTTTTCTTCCTCTCTCTCTCTGCCTGCCTCTCTGTCTACTTGTGATCTCTCTCTGTCAAATAAATAAATAAAAATCTTAAAAAAAAAAAGAATATGGGATTGCTTATTGGGGATATACCAATAAAACTGAAGTTATGTTATTTCTATTTTATTCTAAATTTCTGTTTGACCTTGAAAAACTTATTTTAAATTTCTTTGATAAATGGTGGGATACTAATATATTCTTAATAATTTTATTTAAAGAAAAGTGGATAAGAGCAGCTGGCTTTTGTAAACGGTTTAGATTGGAAGCCCAGTCAAAGGAAATAGTTATAAACATCGTAAGTTTGCTTACATGATAGGAAAAAAATGAAATAAGTAATGGTCATATGGTGATTAAAAGTGGGAGGAAAGAATAGGGCAAAATTGTTTAGAGTTAGGAATAAAGGTGCTCAAAGTATTTTGATTAGATATTTAAAGAAAGGTAATGGAGTAAGTATTTAATATATGGGAAATGTAGTAAGAGTACAATATAAACACTGAGGAAAATATTTAGCAATGCAATAGAATGAAGGTCGGGAAACAAATCAAGTGATATAAATAGATGAAAGTTCAGTAATATAAATAAATCAAAGATGACCTCTCTCATAATAATTAGAAGTTAGAATTAGGACGGTTTTGCCTATTCCCTAAAAAAAAGAAAAACGAGTTCAAAGCAGAAAAGGATAATATTTTCCACTGTTGGTTCAGAAAAGTTAAACATATATATTCCTTCTGATATCCCTTAGGAATATCATTTAGGAAAGATAGGGTTTTCTACCTTTTAAAAGAAACTATTTTCAGGGCTACTGCTTTTGTATCATAATTTTGAGGATTTGACTCTCTTTGCTGGAAATCTAACAAAACCTTTGTTTTCACTATGATTTAGGGTTTTTGTTTTTCATATGTGGAGTGGTTAATTTGAATACAATATATGCATAGATTTTAATGGCCTCAAATATATTCAGTAAAGATGGTAGTAGAATTTCACAGAATGCTGGTTTTTACCAGCATTTCTTAACTAATATTTCCTTAAGGTATCCTACATGCTTAATTTTTCTGTTATTTTTTTTGTCACTATAATGTGGTGCTTTCCATTAGCAGATTATCTGACATGTAATTTCAAAAGCGAATACAGTGGACTGTATTGACTCTAAAAGTAGCAGAGTTTTGTGGGTTGTCATTATTAAATTATGACATTGAAAGATAATTAGACTTTAAGTGCTATTGGTTTCCTTTTCCCAGGTTATATTCAGTGGTATTATATGACTCTTTGTGATCAAATGGTGGATTGGGTATTTCATGAGGATATGTATGTGTACAATCATATTTTTGAAGTAATTAAAGATGAGTGTTATTTTATCATGCAACCATACTGTAATGTTTTTCTCCTGTAATTCTATATGTCAATATTATTTTTGAAAATATTTATATGAACTCTTGATTATTTTATTGAAAAATGCCATCGAGTTAGGGTGATAGTTTAGCTAATGCTAGTTTACAGTTTATTATTGAAATGAAATTTTCCTTCTCTGAATACTTATTATTTATATAATGTAATAATATTATATGTAAGTATTTGCACATAAGAAATAATATACAAAGATGCAAATATATTTGCATGTATACTTTTTGAAAATAGGTATCTCAACAGCCGTCTTTATCAAGCTTAGAAACTTTAATGGTCTCACAGAAGTCTGAAATTGAGTATTTACAGGAGAAACTAAAAATAGCAAATGAAAAACTGTCAGAGAGTAAATCTACCAACAAGGGTTCCTCAAAGAAGAGCATCTGGACAAGTATTGAAAGAAAACACAAGGTAGAGGCGTTTTGTCATTTTGTGAATTTGTCAGGGTAACGCTGGCAAGGCAAGCAATGAACTTTAAAAACAAACAGCATTTACTGCTCTCGTTTAAAAGCCTTAAAAAAAAAAAATCATTATGTGCCAAATGCTTGAAAAAACAGTTGTGTGGGGCACCTGGGTGGCTCAGTCAGTTAAGTGTCTGCTTTCAGCTCAGGTCATGATCGCAGGGTTCTGGGATCAAGCCTTGTGTCTGGCTCTCTCAGCAGGGGGTCTGTGGCTCCTTCCCCTGCTCTTGCATTCTCTCCTGCTCTCTGTCTCTCTCCCTCTCAAATGAATAAATAAAATCTTCTAAAAAATTTTTTGTAAGTAGAGCATTTGCTCTTTTTAAAGACTAAATAATGTATTCCTAATTTAATTAAATAGATTAGTAGTAGTGTAGCTGTTTTGCAGTAAGTTAACATTCTTATGTTAAAAGATTTTGCTAAACTGGGTATTATATAAGACTGATGAATCACTGAACTCTCCCTCTGAAACTAAGAATTCACCATATGTTAATCAACTGAATTTAAATAAATTGGAAAAATTTTAGAAAGTTTGGCTAAATATCTACTGTATATCTAATCCATAGATAAATTAAGTAAAAAATCATTTTAAAGTAATATTAGTTGTTAAAAGAAAAAATATATTTTAACATTTCTGCTTCATGCAGATATGATATTTAAAATATTACCCATGTGGATGTAAACTATAAAGTGGAATTTAACATTAATTTATGCAATTATATAATTTCAGATTTAAAGGTATAGCAATAGAGAAAAATAAGCAAATTTTCCACAGCATATCTCTCATTTATTAATGTCTAGCTTTTCCTTTTTGTAATATTTGTATAACAGTATATGTACTATACTATGTATTCCTGTTATGCTGCAAAAGATTCTATGAACAGGAACTACAATAAACATTTTATAATACCATATTGTAAATATTATGTAATGTAAATAAGTTATCTGTAGATAAATAGAAAAGTGAGGAACTTAGGACATATTTTTCTCACACTTGTTACTTCAGCAGTAGAAAATAATGATTCATATGTAGAAAATTATTTTTTAAGATAATTGTTTTTAGTTCTTTCCATTTTTTCCTGTGAGTAGAACTTTCTTAATAAAGGAAGTATTTAAAAATAGACCCATGTTTCTATTATAGACTTATTTACTCCTTCTAATAGTATTAGTAATTTTCAGAAGAATGAGCCTTGTATGTGTCTATACGTATTTATTTATTTAAACATGACCGCATTATACATTTCTTGCCATTTTGGAGTAGTTTCAGAGTATTGAGCTTTATTTAAATGAAAGAAAACATTCCTAAAATTGAGATACATTATAGGGCCTAATTTAGTGGCTTGCTACGATGTGGAAGTTAAAAAATGTAGCGCTTTGATGTTTTCTTGCTTTTAGCAAAAGTCAGGAAAACGAGAGGGATATTTGGAATGAAATTTTCTCTTTTTCATAAGGACATGCAGTAAGTATGAACAATATGTTGCCCAGCTTAATAGTTGCTTTCACATATTCCTTCTCCAGATTGGTGTATGAAGCTGTACATAATATAAACACACATTCTTGTCTCTAGTTAGCCACATTATAGTTAATGACCATATGGTCATTATGGTATAAGATCTACTGTCTGTTGTATTTATATTCCTCAAGCATATTGTTCCTTCAACTTCACAGTGTGTTAAACTATTTCAAAGGGAAAAAAATCCTTTCCCTCTTGTTTCTGGTTGTCCTATCAAGTGTAACCTTGGACCCTTATAGAGCAATTAGACCAGCCTCTATCCCCTCCTTTGTAATGAGGTTTCTTGCATTTCTGAGTCTATAACCCTTTAGTCTTCCCTAATGGGACATCATTATTCTGAAAGAAACAATGTAAATGTAAATGAATATTCTCATTAACGAGTCACAGAGAAACCTTTAGCGGTAGCACTGTGGTAATTCCGCTTGTTATTTCTCTGGTATTCCATGCAGGATTTTTTTTATAATTCATTATTAGTATTCAAAATTACTTGTTCTTTAATTTTGCATGTCTTTCATAATCCAGTGTTCCAACTAGTTCAACCATGTCCTTGTTTTATTCTCGAGGAACCACCTGTGAGATGTTCAAGGTCTTTGTCCCCAAAGAGCTCTTTCACAGACTCTGAGGAGCTGAGGAATCTGAGGAAAGCAGAAAGAAAGATTGAAAACTTAGAGAAGACACTACAGCTAAAGGTGAACATTAAATCATTTCTTTAGTAATAACCTTGCAAAGATAAAGATATACCAAAGTAAACATTCACTTCACAAATCACTGCTTAGCATTTGTCTTTCCTGAATTTAATTACATGCATAAAAATGTATCATTGGTTGGTCTTGTTTTTCAGATTTCTGAGGATCATAAAGTAACAAAAAATTTGCTGCTTGAACGTAAATATTTATTCACTACTTTAAAATTGTTTGGGAATACTTTGGCTTAATATTGGGAATATATTTCTTACAGTTTTTCAGAGACCAAAAAATAGAACTATAGCAAGTAAAAAATTTCTGATAGTTCCTCATGCATGATAAACATACAAAAAGAGAAAAGTGAGTTAAAAGCTATACTCACCTAGCTCAAGTCACTTAACAACTGTCCTTTATACAGAAATTACATAGTCAAAATGGCAAGTACATTTTTTTTTCCATTTGACTATTTGAGGGCTTTTATTTTTTCTGCATTTAATATGGCCAAACTTATCATTCTTTATTCACAACTACCCAAAGGCCTGTGGCATATGAGATTTAACATTTAATTGAATCTCAAATAGTTTTAAGACCTTTTATGACAAGACCAATGTTTTACACATGTTTAGAATCCAACAAAGCCCAGATTGTCTCTCATATAGATCACTCTTAGGGAGAAAAAGGTTTGACTTAGATTTTGTGTGCTATAGAACAAGATATGGTTTAGAGGTATAGTTAACCTAAGCTACAATTAATATTTTTTCTGCCTTTTCACTAAATGTTAAATTAATTTATATTGTGCAGAGTTAGACTGTTCTAAAAGAAAGGAAAAGTATCTCTGTTATTTGACAGTGACAGAGATTCTCATCTATCATCTACCAAAAATAAAATGATCAGATGACATCAGCTTGCTAACATTTAGCCTCCTTGAAATGTATACACCTACAGTCACTCCTTTTTTAGTTAGTTTTTTTTTTTTAAAGTGATCTCTCCACCATCATGGGGCTTAAACTCATGGCCCCAAACTCATGACCCCGAGATCAAGAGTCACATGCTCTTCTGACTGAACCAGCCAGACACCCCACACATGGAGTTCTTTGCCCATTCATTGGATTGCTCAGTAACAACTTACTAAGCAATGCAGTTAGCCAAACAAGTCACTTGAACAACAAGAGACAAGATAACTGTCTATTATTCAAGACCCTAGTTAACAAGATACTGCATGAGCAGTTGGAATCTAGTATCTTAGTATCAACATGGGAGTACAAACAGGATATTAAGAGCATGTTTAGGAAGCCAGTTTATCATCTTCCTCGTTTGGCATAATTCTTGAAATTCACATCCAGAGAAACAGAACCAGTAGGCTATAACCCTTTAGTCTTCCCTAATGAGGTATTGTTTTTCTGAAAAATATCTATATCTATGTCTGTATATCTATCTATCTATCCAGAGAGGGAAAGAAAGAGATAAAGAGATTGATTGATTTCCTGTAAAGAATTGGGTCATGCAATTATAGGGTCCAAGAAGTCCAACATCTCCAGTTGTGAAACTGAAGATCAGGAGAGCTAATGGTATAGTCTCCGTCTGGGTCTAAAGGCCTGAAAACCAGGAAGCTGATGGTATAAGTTCCAGACCCAATATCAGTGTGAGTCCAAACGGACAAGACCAATGTCTTTCTTATGCAGCCTTTTATTGTATTCAGGACCTCAGTGAGTTGGATGAAGCCTATCACATTGGGAAGGGCAATATGCTTTACTCAGTCTGCTGTTGGAAATACTCATTTTCTATAGAAACACGCTCACAGATACACCCAGGAATAATGATCAGTCAAGTTATACATAAAATTAACTATCACATATCACCATTCAATAGTAACAGATCTCCACTTATTTGCCTCCAAAAGTCTACATTAATTGATCATTCCTTTCTTCCAATTGCTCTTTTTGATGAAGACTCAAACTTATTTACAGAGTAAAATTCTTTCTTCATACAATTTCTTTTTCTGTATTCCTTTTTCTGTATTCCTTTTTCAAGCCAGTTGATGATAATATGAATTTCAAATGTATGTTTTCTTAAAGGGGGAAAATGTGAGCAAGTTTTTTTCATTGTATCTTGTCATTTAGTAGAAAAGGATTTCTTGCTTTAAAGGAGCAAAATAGTTGAGTAAAAATAAAGCACTATCATCAAGAGCCCTTATCCAATGAAGTGGGTAAATGAAACCTGTAAAGTGAAAGCAATTCCAAGAGAGAGGTTGGGTCCAGGATATTTTTAAATTTATGGCCTCACTTTAGTAAGTATACCTGTCATATTTAGTGAAGACAGAAAACTTCTTCCTATATTTCCCTTAATTAGGGTATAATATTAATATTATTACTATTACTCAGATGCATGAGAATATAAGATAAGAAAGGAATTAATGATGTATCTGTATTAGTTTCCTAGGACTGCCATGATAAACTGGATGGTTTAGAAGAATAGAAATTGATTATTCAAAGTTCTGGAGCCTAGAAAGTTCAAAACTCAGTATGTCAACAGGATTAGTTTCTTATGAAACCTGTGAGGGAGAATCTGTTCTATTTCTCTTGTAGTTTCTGATAGTTTCAGGTGTTGTTTGGCTTATAGATGGCATTCTTCCTGTGTCTTCATCTTTCCTCTGTGTGTATGTGTGTATCTCTATGTCTAAATTTCTCCTTTCTAAAAAGACACTAGTCGGGCGCCTGAATCTGTGCTACAGAAGCCATTAAAAAAATCATGTATTGGGGTGCTTCAGTGGCTCAGTCGATTAACTGTCTGCCTTTGGCTCAGGTCATGAGCTCAGGGTCCTGGGATCCAGGCCCACGTGATGCTCTCTGCTCAGGGAGGAGCCTGCTTCTCCCTCACCCTCTGCCTCTTTCTGTTTCCCTCTCTCAAATAAATAAATAAAATCTTTTTAAAAACATATAAAAATAAAAAGACACCAATCAACTGGATTATAATAATGACTTCATTTTAGCTTCATTTCTTCTATAAAAACCTTATCACCAAATACAATCACATTCTGGGGTATTGTGGCTTAGAATTCCAACATACCTTTTTGGAGGGGATTCATTTCAACCCCTAGCAGTGTTTTATGGTTTTTAATATGCATTTGTTAATCATGTTGCTCCTTTTGTAGACCATTACTATTAATACATGTTGAATTTTTGTACTGGCCTTTCCCATATTGGCATTGTATTGAACATTGCTCTGCCAGAAGCTAATGGGAAAATGGCAGAGAAAAATGTTCTGTGCTCAATTATCATAGGCAGGGGATTGAAATCTTTCATTTTTTTTGTGAGCTGTTGATATACCAATGTGTATTGTGAATCTATAGCAAGATATATATACCTTATTTCCCAGATTTACTTGGTTATGTTATAACCATTGATGTTTCCCAAAGACTTCTGTTCCATGGAAGTTACTGTTGAAAACACTAAAGTAAACACATGCTCTGTGGCACAGTAGATGGTTGGGTCCCAAGCTGATCACCAAGGGGAACTGAAGAGGGAGAGTGACAAATAGGCTTCACCAGTTAACCTCCACGATGGAACATATGTGGGCACACTTTGATATATTTAAGTAATGGTCTTTATTATATCAGCAGTAAGTAATACATATTATTCTAATACTAGTAATGAATTTTGTAAAAATATGAATACATTATCTTGCTTAGCTTATATTTTGGATAGTTGTACATGTTTTCAAGGTGGATGGCCAAAAAAGCCAATAATAATAGAAGAGATGAAAACTGTTATTCTAAAAATCCCACCCATTTCAAATCCTAGCTTCATAAATGTAGTGGACTAACAATTTATAAAGTATAATTTGGAAATTAATGCATCAGAGCTTTACAAAATCCTTTACTATACTTGGGATCACTAATGCTGTGAATCTCTGCTTTATGAATTTTAATACATTTGACAACTAGTAGCACTTTTCTATACTGTTTACGTCAATATGCCCTTTGATTACAGTTTAAATGCCTTTTTTTTTCAATGTCTAACATGCTTTCTTCATACATACAACTTTATATACTCTGCTGAATTAAACATCCATGGGATCCTTGGTATTTTATAAAAGTTTTTTTTTTAACTCTCTGAAAACTTTGCTGCCATTCTGTAAAGATTGAGCTACTGTTTTCTTAACAGGACTCATGCTCTTAGTTTGCCTATGCCTGTCAAGGAGCCTTTGACCAAACTGTAGTAGATTTGATCAAGAATCATTTTTGTTCTGATGAACTCACAAATGTACTTGCAAGTATCATTGAGGCAAGTCAGGTGATACAGCCTTTCTATTTTCTCTTTTTAAGTGTTTCAGTCATTTAGATTTGTTTGTATACAGAAATTAGAATCTCTAGTTTAATTAGCTTAATTGCAAAATATAGGAAAGGTAGTCAGTAAATATTTTATTGAATGATTTAAAAAACAGAACTAATTCAGTGACTGTCCTTGAGATTTTTTTGTGTGTCTCTTCTTGAGCAAACATAGTTATTAGTAATAATAAATGTATCTTTCACTCTTTACTTATTTGATTTTGTTGTAAGATCTTTGGGTATAGTAGTATTTCCCAAATGAAGTACTACCATTTTGACTTAGGCTATTATATGGGACTTAAAGAATCATAATCCACACTATGGTTAACTTGCATTTCTTAGAATATTTTAAAGATTTTTTGATTATTCTTTTTACACATTAAACACTTCTTTTGAGATATCTAACTTTTGCCTGAAGACTTCTGCTAAATCTGTTCTTGCACTAGAATAAAGAAAAATGTTTTTCTTTGAACATATATTATCTATCTTATATTTACATTTCTATAAAATTTTGTCTATTTCTGGAGTAGGTCAAAGAATAATAGTCTCTAGGACTAATTTAACCCATGCATTACAATTTGATAAGAGCATTCAGAAAGGACAAATCTATTAATGAATGCATTTAAAAATAATAATTATTATAAATTATGCCTATCAAATTGATTTGTCAAATAATCTCTGGCTTACTTTCATTTTTGATAGCTTAGATCTTAGTAATTTGTAAGAAATATGTAAACACTCTAGCATTAGGTGTAGTAAATTATGAAGCATGTAAAATTAAAGCAGAAAGCTCATCTATAAAACTACTTTCCTATAATCACTACCTAATGGAAGGACCACCTATTTCAATTACTATAGAAAAATTAAAACTATTTGCTAATATAAATATATTACACTAAAGTTTTAGGCAGCAGAGGTGCTTTGAGTGCTTTGATTAAGTACTATGTCTAGAACAGAGCCTGGTACAGTGTGAGTGACATATAGGAACTCAGAAAATTTTTATTGAGTTTTAATCTTTGATTTAATAGCATAAGACAGTTGATTTCTATTTGAGAACTAAGGAAAACCTTGGGTATAAATTCAGTGATTAATGGTAGCTGAAGCAGTACTGAAAAATGCAAAAATAATGACAGTACTAACAATAATAAACTCAGTTTCTTCCATTGATTTAATAGAGGATTTTTGTGAAAGGCAACAGAAAATACCTGGATATCCCATTTTATTAATTTTTACTTTGGGCAGTCTTTTAGGTTCTGTTTACTCAGAGTTTCTAGGGACTCTTAACACAGACTTTTAATGATTCCAAAACACTGGATTTGTATGTAATAATTTTAAAGAAATTCATTGTAAACTAAGAGTTTATGGGGAAGGAATGTGATTCAATGACAGATAATTAGAGAAAGCTATTAGAATTTAACAAAGTACTTAACTATGTTTATTTGAAAATTGTGTTTTGATACAAATCTTTTCTAGTACCTATACATTTCTTGTAATTAGATTATTAATAATTTGTAAAATAGCCTATTTAAAATCCTCATAAATCTCATTAGTTCTTAAGGAATCCAAATAAACAAAATGAACTTAGGTTTATTTATAAGAAGATAACATTAATTTTCTTTTCTTTTCTTTTTTTTTTTTTTTAAAGATTTTATTTATTTATTTATTTGACAGATCACAAGTAGGCAGAGAGGCAGGCGGGGCGGGGGGGGGGAGTGGAAGCAGGCTTTCCGCTGAGCAGAGAGCCCAATGCGAGGCTTGATCCCAGGATCCTGAGATCATGACCTGAGCCGAAGGCAGCGGCTTATCCCACTGAGCCACCCAGGCACCCCTAAGATTAATTTTCTATTTGGTTAATTTAAATTATTTCACATACTTAATATTAGAAGGCTTTTTGTTAAAAGAAGTGAAGTTATATTTGGATTTTTAACAACAGTAGGGAAAACTCAAGGTCAAGGTTAAATCTCTCATTGGTCTTAGAAGAAGAGAAATATAAATAGCTTTTATTTTGAAGATGGAGAAACTGGTACATGCTGAATTTAAGTAGCTATGTCAAGATAAAATTTACTAACTTTGAGCAGCAAGACTTTAACTCTTATCAGCCCTTAACACTCTGCATGTAATAGGCTCTTAATATATGGTTCTTTAATTGAAATGAACAAAATTCAATTCAGTATTCTGAATTTTTAACCGTGGTATTAAACCATGCTACTCTTTAGCAAGTTTGCAATTCCTATGATCTGTATATCTTCTACAACTCTTCAGGTAACATTTATTCTGATTGTCCCTTTCAAGTGATGCCATTTCCATGCTTTTTCATTAAGCACTTTCATTTCCAGATGGCATACAGATGGCTTGGTACACAGGAGTCAGATACTTACCAATAACTACTTAGATTTATTGAAGCTATCCTACTAGGCCTGTATCAAAATAGAATGACAAGATACTCATATTGTTGAGACAGGTAGATTGCAATAAAATAATACAAACTCTGTAATATCTTACAGTTGAGATGAGAGGTAGACGGTCCAGGAAAATGTAAATTTGGCTTCTTAATAATAAGGAGAGTTAATACCTGGGAAGAGGAAAAGGAAAGAAGCTAACTTTTGCTTTGTGCCTTGATAGGACAGGCATAGTGCCAGGGGCTTTACCTGTATATTCGCTCATTTAATTTAGTCATCATAATTTAAATCTCTATACTCTTTTCCACATTTTACAGAAAAAAAAATTGAACTAATTTAAATAGTGTTCTTAAGATTATGCAGCTAACAAGAAAGAGCTCCAAGAATAGAGGTTTTTCTAACTGCTATGAACCTACTCTTGTCATCTCACTGTAATATTACAGAGTACCTGCTTGTTGCCTTCACTAAATAAATATACAAATTCTTTCATACAGAAATATAAAAAGTTGAAAAAACAAATTTGAAGTTTACAATGGCTAAAAAACCTCAAGAATTTACTTACTTTACTTTGAGAAACATCATGCATAAGTAGTAGAAATACATCCCCTAAGAACTGGAAATTTGGCCTTTATAAGTTCATTTTCTGGGTATACCTAAAAATGAAGACATATTTCATGTCCTCTACCTTGAATATTTAGAAGTTGTTGACTTTAGTCAACAACCTAGTAATGTTTTTATGACCTCTTTAAGAATACGAAGCCCAGCACTCACATTTCAGTTCTGTATAGTACGACCCAGAAGGTTAAGCTCTGCTACTTCAGATGTAGGTCTAAACTGATTTATTTCTCCTGTGTAATCCTTATGCTTTATAAAACTAATCATGAATCCATGGGTGGAAGCACTGATCTTATCATGATTTGTGCTTTTATACTCATTACATGTACAATTATAATTAATAAAGTAGTCATGTGTTACATACAGACAAATCCTTTTGTGGAAAAAGAAAAAAAATTCTGTAAAATTGGCTTATGAATATTTGTACGTGTACTACTAATTGACAACAGGGAAAGGAATGAAACTAATTTTGAAATTACTAGCAGCTTAAAAAATGCAGTAAGTGGGTTGAATTTACCAAGCAAACCTATTTTGTGACCTTAAGAGTCCTTCCCTTTCATCTGCTTAAATAAGTATTACAGATTAATTTATATTTACTATTTTCTTTCAAATTTTATATTTAGATGAGTAACCTTTTATTTGAAGCGTTGTACCAACACTTTCTTTAAACTTGTGTACTTGCTTTTTGTGTTCTACAGAGCCAAGAAAATGATGAGCTAAGAGATGCCCATGAAAAACGCAAGGAAAGGCTACAGATGTTACAGACCAACTACAGAGCAGTAAAAGAGCAATTAAAACAGTGGGAAGAAGGCAGTGGCATGTGAGTTACATAGCTCATAAAGGCATTTCCCTAAATATTAAATGGAATGGAGTAGCATCATATAGGTGTTTTAATGGCTTTTGTTTGATTTTAAAGATATTATTTGGTATTCAAATCTTGAATGTGAATTTTTAAAGAGATAATATAATAAATGAAAACACATAAATATGCTGGCAATAACTAGAGATTTTCTTGTCATTTGTGGAATTCATAATGTAGGTGATTATGAACTACTGTGTACATTTTCAGTATCAATAGAGTAGCTTAATAAAAGTAGATAACTTTATGTAAAAATAGTTTACATCCATATGATTGAAAAAATTAAATAACTAAAATAATGGTATTACAAAGTCTGTAACTTTAACAGTATTTAAGTTTTAATGGAAAGACCAGAGAAATAGGAAATTTACATACGTAGTTAACTCTCTGAAAACTACTTCAACCTAGTATGCAATTTGAAAATCTTTACTATCCATCAGTTTGTTCTGCAGCTTATCTGAATGAATTGGCGGTCTCAGTTCAATTGCTCTGAACAGGTGTTCAGATCTTGGTTAGTCGTAAGTGGCTCCCTTGTTAACAGTATCAACAGAGGGCAAAGGACTGAATGAGTACAGAAAATCTACTACCCTCTCATCTTTTGAGATGGATCCTTTAGGGCAATGTTGATGATACACATTGGTCTGTTCTATAGAGAAATACTGTTTCTAAATTGGCCAGTACAGCACTTTTACAAAACAGAAATGAAGAGTTTGTTTTATGTACAGAAAATGAAAACATAAAGGGCATTTGGTATGTTTTGTAGGTAATTGTCACGTCTAATTTTTTTCCTTTGAAGGATGGGAAGTCGTTCATATCACTTGTCAGTAATAGTAGTGATAAAGTACTGATAAAGCAATTTGTCCTGCATTTAGCCTCTTCCCACTAACTTTTGTAGTCACCAGAAGTGTGAAAAACTATTTTCTGATATATTTACTGTCAATAGTGTGTTTTAAGATTGAGCACATGTACCACAGTCAGCCTGGTTGACAACAAGTTCTCGAAGAGTTGACTGCTGTAATCCTTTTTGAGAAACTGACCATCCTGCAATATATGTTTCATTACTAGAATGAATCAGAGAAGTCGACTTAAGACCATCATGTGTCTGCTAAAAGTTTGCTTTCCGCAGTAGCATTTTAGCCTTTTAGAAATTATGACATCGGATTGTAATTTTTTTTTTTGACATAGGACTTTAATTTCAACATACTTGGGTTTTAGAAAATTCATTCCATAAATCGTGAGCTTGAATTAGGGAATGTATAAATGAATTTTCATTATACTTTGAACACATTAAGGAGGAAAACAACTTCATTTTAAAAATAGGACTCATATCAGAAAAATGAAGAGAGCAGATCCCCAACAACTTCGACAAGAAGATTCTGATGCTGTGTGGAACGAACTGGCCTATTTCAAAAGGGAGAACCAGGAGCTAATGATTGAAAAGTGAGTTTCTTTTTTAACGATATGGACTTAGATAAACATTTAGGAGAAATTTTTTGCAGCTTAAAGGTCATGAGAGAAATACCTTATAAAATTTGAAAGTAAAAAATCTGGGGTTTGTTAATAAAAATAAAGAAAAAAGACATATCTTTTTAAAAATATATATGTGTGTGTGTGTGTGTGTGTGTGTGTGTGTATATATATATATATATATATATATATATATATATATATAATACAATAACAAGTTGCACATTTGCTAGCTCTAGCCGAAACTGTATAATATGATCTAGGGATTGTGTTAATTAATGTGGCTCTCATCTGTTGGAGGTGTCGCTCTTCATTAGCCTGTATTTTAGACACTGCCGTGCTTCATTTTTGGAATGAGGTGGAGAGGGGATAACCTAGCCAGCCATCCTTGTTTGATCTCCTAGATACATACGCAATGCAGAATGCCTGAGCTCTCTTGGTTCCCTGCCCTGTCCTGCTAATCCCAGCTGAGCTCATTATGGTGTAGCCTTGCTGCTACTCTTGGAGCCAGAGCTGTCCAAGCTAATTACTGGTAGCAGCAGAACTGCCTGTTAAGGGTCTGGTATGGATCTGCTAACATGGTCCTTGGTAGTGACCTGCAAAAGACACGAGGGAATTGCTTTCTTTCTTGCTGTGCACTGCCTGTCCTTTGGGCTTAATGCTGATCCCTCCACATAGGTCTTTTAGCTGCCCTAAGTAAAAAACTTGATGAAGGGTACTCATATTTTAGAAAACATACAGTTTTCTTCCTTGATCTTATAATTCACAGACTATTATATTCAGCTTGGTAAAGAAAGAACAATTTTTTTTTTTTTTTTTTTTTTTTGCTTATAAAGGAGTTAGGCCAACATAATTAGCCTCTTTTGCTACTTAACTATTTCTTCATTTAGAGCTAATTTTTGACATCCAGACCATGCAATATTTTGGGAAACCTGATGTCTTTGAGATGACTAAATGACCAGTATCATGTGGTATTATGTAATCAAATACTACCGAATTTTTTTACCTGTAAGTCGGAGTCTTATTTTATATATTACATGATAACACATGTAACTTTAGATTACGCCTTTTCCATGTAATGATAAACTTTTGAGAAAATTATAGATTATAATGTGTACTTCCAGTTACCTCTTAATGTATACTGTATTCTATTAGTCCTAAATCTGATGCTGATAATAGTCTCTTATCTTAAAAATTCCTAATAGATGTGTCCAGAAATAGTCCCTGACAATTTTTAATAGCATTATTGAAATATAATTCACGATATAAAGTGAATAATCCAGTGGGTATTAGTGTATTCAAAGAGTTCTGTGGCCGTTATCACACTAAAATTTTAGAACATTTTCATTTATCCCCTCCCCTAAACCCCATATCACTTAGCCCATTTCTTCCACCACTGCCCTCCCTTCCTTAGTTGACCAGTAAGCTACTTTCTGTGTCTATATAGATTTACCGGTTTTGAACACTGAGAAATTCACTAGGTGATGTTATAATTTTTGCTTCAGCTGTCAAACATAATTTTAAAACTCAAAAGAAGGTAATTTTTAACCTTTTCACAGTTATTCACTTTCGACCTTCCAAGTTCTCTCTCTCTCTCTTTTAAATCATTTTCTTTCTGTTTGAAGAACCTTCCTTTTGACTTTTGTTTAGGGTGAGTTGGCTAGGAAACTTCCTTTATTTAAAATGTCTTCATTTCAACGTCATTCCAGAAGAATGTTTACACTGATTAGAGAATTTTAGGTTAGCCACTTTTTTCTTTAGAGCTTAAAAAATATGCCATTTCTGTGGTTTCTGATGAAAAAATATTGTTATTTGAATTGTTGTTCCCATAAAGGGAATACATCCCCTCCTTAGCTGCTTTCTGTCATTTTTATTTGTCTTTACTTTTCAGAAATTTAATTACAGTATGTCTTGATATGGATTTCTTTTGTTTTATCCTGTTTGGGATTCTCTAAGCTTCTTGAAACTTTACGTTTGTGCTCTTTTTCAAATTGAGGAAATTTTGGTCATTATCTTTTATAAATACTCTTTCAGCCCACATTCCTTGTCAGCCCCACATTCCTTGTTCCTCTTATTGTGGAATTCTTTTTTCACGAATGTTAGATGTTTTTAGTATTGTCCTACAGGCCCTTGAGGCTCTGTTCATTTTATTTATTTATTTATTTATTTATTTGCCTATTTTGTCTCTGTTGTTAAAACTGGGTAATTTCTATTGTTCTGTCTTCAAGTTCACTGATTCTTTCCTTTTTCTTTTTCGTTTTTTAGAAGTTAACTTCATATTTTTTTAAAATTTTTTTAAATTTATTTTCAGCATAACAGTATTCATTGTTTTTGCACCACACCCAGTGCTCCATGCAATCTGTGCCCTCTCCAATACCCATCACCTGGTTCCCCCAACTTCCCACCCCTGCCCTTTTAAAACCCTCAGATTGTTTTTCAGAGTCCATAGTCTCTCATGGTTCACTTCCCCTTCCAATTTCCCTCAACTCCCTTCTTTTTTCTAACTCCCCTTGTCCTCCATGCCATTTGTTATGCTCCACAAATAAGTGAAACTGTATGATAATTGACTCTCTCTGCTTGACTTATTTCACTCAGCATAATCTCTTCCAGTCCTGTCCATGTTGCTATAAAAGTTGGGTATTCATCCTTTCTGATGGAGGCATAAGAACCAAGATGCCCTTTAATGGACGAATGGATGAGGAAGATGTGGTCCTTATACACTATGGAGTATTATGCCTCCATCAGAAAGGATTTTTTCATTTTTCATCTGTCACCCCTGCTGTTGAAGACATTCATTGAGTTTTTATTTTGGTTTTTATTTTGGTTTTTCAGTTCTAAAATTTTTATTTGATTTTTCTTTATATTACCTATTTATTTGCTGAGACTTCCTTTTTTTCTTTTTTTCAGGATCATTTATAATTGTTTATTGGAGCATTTTAATCAATGCTACTTTAAAATCTTTGTTAAGGGCCTCCTGGCTGACTCAGTTCGTATAGAGTGCAACTCTTGATCTCAGGGTTGTGAGTTTGAGCCTCATACTGGGCAAAGAGATTACTTAAAAAAAAATAAAATAGGGTGCCTGGGTGGCTCAGCGGGTTAAGCCGCTGCCTTCGGCTCAGGTCATGATATCAGGATCCTGGGATCGAGCCTGGCATTGGGCTCTCTGCTCAGCAGGGAGCCTACTTCCTCCTCTCTCTCTGCCTGCCTCTCTGACTACTTGTGATCTCTCTTTGTCAAATAAATAAATAAAATCTTTAATAAATAAATAAATAAATAAAATAAAAATAAAATAAAATCCTTGCCAAATAATTCTGACATGTGCATTATAATCTGGGTGGTGGCATTTTTTTTTTTTTTTTTTGGTGGGTGGTGGCATTTTTTAATTACACTTTCTCCTTCAAGTTGAGATTTTCTTTGTTTTTGGTATGATGAGTGATGTTCAGTTGTCTCCTCAACATTAGGGTTATTATGCTTTGAGATATTGGATCTTATTTAAATCTTTTATTTTAACAGATCTCTGATGACATTGTGTGTAAGGAAGAAGGTCAGATCATTACTGCCGGGAAGGGATAGGAATCTTAGCTTCTAACTTGACCCTCACTGACCCGGCATTAAAGGGTATGTGGAAGGATAGCTTATTACTACCTGATGAGGGTAAAAGACTAGGCTTCACAATTGACCTTTATTGACAGAGATAGCAAGATCACTTCTTTTTTTTTTTTCCCCCTTTTTCCAGTTGTATATGGCTGGAGTAGGGTGGGTATTGTCAATTAAGATTTCTGTCCAGCCAGTTTGCCCATTTCTCAGTTCTTTGGCTAGGGAGAGCAGAATTTCCTTGAGACTTTTTTGTTTGTTTGTGTCCATTGACATTTCTGGGTTGTGGATTTCTTCAGTATCTACTTTGAGGTATTTAGGAGGAAAGAAGAAAGCCAGGGGATTTCACTGTGGCTTGTTCTTCTATTCCTATGGTCCTTTGTGTCTCCTTCTTCTCCCTGCCTTTTAGAGTCTTCTTATATTTGTTTTTAATGTATCATGCTCAGGGTTTTTATATTTAGTGAGTAGGATGAATGGTTATAAACATGGAATTAGAAGTTCTAACTTGTTTTTCAGTGGACCAGCCAGTCTTATTTTTGTGTCATACATTGGCATCTGATTTATTTTTTATTTTTTTAAAGGGTTTTATTTATTTATTTAAGAGAGAGAGGAGGAGCAAAAGCAGGGGAAAGGAAGACTCTGTGCTGAGCACGGAGCCCAGTGTGGGGCTTGAGCCCAGGACCCTGAGAAATCGTGAGTCAGTCAAGTCAGTCGTTTAAGGGCTTGAGCCACCCAGGCATCCCTGGCATCTAGTTTAATACTTACTCCTTACTATTTAGGCTAGAATATATAAAAGCTTGTACAGCTACCTGGAAAACAGCGTGAAGGTTCCTCAAGAAGTTAATCATAGAGCTACCCTACAACCTAGCAATTGCACTGCAAGGTATTTACCCCAAAGATATAGATGTAGTGAAAGAGGGGGCACATGTGTTTCAATGTTAATAGCAGCCATGTCCACAATAGCCAAACTGTGGAAGGAGCTGAGATGCCCTTCAGCTGATGAATGGATAAAGAAGATAGGATTTATATATACAATGGAATATTACTCAGCCATCAGAAAGGTTGTACCCTTTCTGATGCATACCCAACTTATGCATCAACACAGATGGGACTGGAGGGGATGATGCTAAGTGAAATAAATCAATCAGAAAAAGACAATTATATGATTTCACTCATATATGGAATATAAGAAATGGTGCAGAGGATCATAGAGTAAGGGAGGGAAAATTGAATGGGAAGAAATCAGAGAGGGAGACAAACTATGAGAGACTCTTGGGGTAACTGGGTGATGGCTATTAAGGAAGACATGTGATGTGATGAGCACTGGGTGTTATACACAACTGATGAATCATTGAACACTACGTTAGAATCTAATGTACTATATGCTGGCTAATTGAATTTAAGTTAAAAAAAGGCTAGAATATATAAAAGTAGATGTGCTACTAAAACTACTTTAAACCAAGTTTGAATAGTACTTCTAAATCCAATCATTAATGTCAAGTTAACTTTTCAAGATCCTTGTAAAAAATTGTGTGGCAATTCTTTTTTTTTTTTTTAATTTTTTTATAAACACATAATGTATTTTTAGTCCCAGAGGTACAGGTCTGTGAATCGCCAGGTGTACACACTTCACAGCACTCACCACAGCACACATGCCCGCCATGTCCATAACCCCACCACCCTCTTCCTGTGTCGCACTTCTAAGTCAGTTTATAAAATATGTCAAAGGAAATGATGCTACCACCAGTGTATACTATGGTGTTTCTTCCATTGAGTACAGTCAGAAGTATGTTGCTGAGAGTGTGAGGACTTGAGAATTTTTTTTTGCATGGAAATCGTTCCTATAATAATTCAGATATTATACTTATATATCTACTTACGATATCAGTGATGTTTTAACAAAATACCAAGAACTGCACAATCTATGAACTAATGAATTAGCTTGTTCCCATAGTATTTGTCTAACAAATATTCATATATTTTTTCATTCATTTACTGTTTAAACAGTACAGTTTAAACAATACTGTTTAGAGAATATAGTTCAGGGCTCGGCGTTAAGCTAGGGACATATATGTATACGTATATGTATATGTATATCCATATACAATGTGTATCGACAAAGAATAATTTCTAACTCTAATGAGATTTCTTTTAGGGCCATCTGCCATGAGCCCGTGAGATAAAACCATTTGTTGGGTTGCTAGATAGTAAGGCAGGGAAACCTTTCAGAAAGGCAAGGCTCCCTCAGCTTTTCCACTTAGTTGAGGATGTTGTCTTACCGTCATTAAGTCAGATTTATGAACCAACAAAGTCATGTTAACATTCTCCTAAGTGAACAGATTAACATTTTCCTAAATAAAAACATTAGTATAAAAATATTTGTGTACATTATTTCTCAACAGTGATATAAAACTATAAAAAGAGACTCAGGTGCCACAGCATATTCAGCTTTTCTTATATTGCAAATCCAGCACATTCTTGCTAGAAACCCATGAAGTCAAGGAGGGTGTGGTGACATCCATGGCAGGTTTATCTGTATCTCTGGCGAAATAAATCAGGAACTTGCAGAGGGTGGTAATTTTGGTCTTTTTATATTAATGCATAGAAAATCCTGCATCTGAGCACTCTGCTAGGTACAGGTGAACACAGAGAAATAATATGCCATCCTTTTTCTTTTATCAGGAACTCATATAGATGAGCAGGGAAAACAAGCAAAGGTGTGATAAGAGCAGTAATAAGGCGATAGTAGTGGCATAACACAGGGAAAATGGCATTATGATTTGTCCATTTGCCCAAACCAGAAACCTAGGGGGTTTTAACAGACTCATCCCTCTGTCTTACCTCCTTATAATAGTCTTAATGATTCCATATCACAAATATCTCTAAAATATATCTACTTCTTTCCATTCTTACTATCAATGTCCTTGTCCAAAATACCATCATATCTTTCTTGTTCAAGTAGAATAAACTCATAAATATCCCTCTACACTCACTCTTACCCACTTGAATCCATTTCCCCCTAATGCTACAGAGTGATCTTTTAAAAAAATACATTTATGAACATATTTCTCCCGTTTCAAAACCTTTAGCATCTTTCCATTGCTTTCAAAATAAAAACCAAATTCTTTATAGAGCACAATTGAACAATTTGGCCCACTTCTTATCCTTTCTGTTTCACTTTTGTTTCTTGAAAATCAGTATGAGACTACAAAATATTCGCAAAGAATGACTGATGCTTTTCCTACTTCATACTGAAAATCCTGGTTGGTGAATTTGTCAATGAAGGTAGAGTTGGGGTCAATAGTAAAGGAGTCTAGAATTCATAATTTAAAAATTCAGTTTTATTTTATAGAAGGAGAGAATTTTAAACAATATATCATAACTAAGGTCTTCTTTAATTTCATGATCTTTTGATCCTTTTTCCTTAATGATAAAAAGTAGACAAGCTATAGCTCGGTAGCATTGCACAGGATGGAATACCTTCTTTGTTGGGTTAAGTGTTAAATATACGCAGGCCGTGATTTCAAAGAATATTTTATAAAATCCAAATAATAATTTCTAAGGAGCTAAAATCAAATTATTATGGTAGGAAGTTGAGTTATTTTTCTTTCCTTTGGCAAATCAAGACTCTCTGTTTTCTTAAGCACAAGTATTTTTCCATTTGTAGAAATGAGGATTTTAGGAGCTCAATTTCTGTAACATGAGTTGGAAATAAAATTCTCAAAAATATGTCTGCTAAATCATGACATACTTTGCAAACAAATGTATTTTTGGATAACCATCAGCATTGTATGAATTAACACGTTAGTTTTATTTTATTTTATTTTATTTTTTTAAAGAGAGAGAGAGAGTATAAGTGGGGAGGCAGAGAAGGAGAGAATATTTTATTATTATTTTTAAGATTTTATTTTTTCATTTGAGAGAGAGTGCCCCTGTGAATTGGGGGGGAGGACAGAGAGGGAGGAAGAGTGACAGGTGTGAAGCCTGAGGCATGACTCAGTCTCATGACCCTGAGATCAGGACCTGAGCCAAAACCACGTCGGAAGCTTAACCAACTGAACCACCTAGGCACCCCATGTTTTATTTTAAAGTATACAATTTAGTGACATTTAGTGTATTTGCAATGTTTTTTTTTTAAGATTTTATTTATTTATTGGACAGACAGTGATCACAATTAGGCAGAGAGGCAGGCAGAGAGAGAGGAAGGGAAGCAGGCTTCCTTCTGAGCAGAGAGCTGGATGCAGGGCTCAATCCCAGGACTCTGGGATCATGACCTGAGCGGAAGACAGAGGCTTTAACCCACTGAGTCACCCAGTCACCCCTGTTTTTACAATGTTGTGTAGCCATAATCTTTATCTGATCCAAAGAATTTTCATTACCCCCAGAAGAGACCCCATACCCAGTAAGCAGTCATTCCCAATCTCCCCATGTCCTCTTTCCTCTAACTCCTCAGAACCCCGAATCTCCTTTCTTTCCCTATGGATTTACCAAGTCTGAATATTTTATATAAATAGCATCCTACAGTATGTGACCTTTTGCATTTGGCTTCTTTCACGTAGCATTAAGTTTTCAAGAGTCATCCACATCATAGTATGTATCGTGTCTGTCATTCCTTTTTACAGCTGAATAATAACCCGCTGTATGTATATACAATTCATTCATTCATTTATTGTTGGCCATTTGGGTTGCTTCTACTTTAAAGCTACTGTGAATAGTGCCACTATGAACATTTATGTACAAGTATTTATTTGAATACCTGTTTTTAGTTCTTTGGGCTATTATACCTATAAGCAGAATTGCTGGGTCATGTGGTAAGTCTGTGTTTAACTTTTTGAGGAACTGCCAAACTGTGTTCCTAGTGGCTACATCATTGTATACTGTCACCAGCGATCTACAAATATTCCACTTGTTCCACATCCTTGTTAACATTTAGTATTTTTTTCTTTCTTTTTTAAAAAAATGATAATTTTTTATTTTATTATTATTTTAATTTATTTAATTTATTTAATTACTCATACTAGTGAATCTGAAGTGGTATTTCATTGTGGAATTGATTTGTATTTTCTTAATGACTAATGAGCATCTTTGCATAATTTTATTTGCCATTTGTGTTTCAAGTCTGCCATTTTGAAAAATTGGGTTCTCTTTTTGTTTTTGAGTTTTAAGAGTTCTTTACATATTGTTGTTACTAGACATACACAAATATTTTCTCCCATTCTGTAGGTGAGCTTTTTCTTTTCTTAATGGTTTACTTTGATGAACAGAAGTTTTTTTAATTTTATGAAGTTTAATTTATTTTTCTTTTTTGTTTTTTCCTTATGCTTTTGGTGTCATGCCCATATAACAATCACCAAATCCAAGATCATGAAGACTTACCACTATATTTTTTTTTATACGTTTTATAGTTTTGACTCATATTTAGATCTTTGGCCCATTTTGTTAATTTTTTAAAATTTCATGGGAAGTATGTATACCGCTTTTACATGTGTATATCAAGTTGTCCCACATATTATTTTTTATAGTTTTGAAGAAGAGGCCGTATGATCATATGGAAGAGTTATAATGTGATGAATAATAAGATAAGAATTTAAATGTATCAGTCCTGGGACGCCTGGGTGGCTCAGTTGGTTAAGCAGCTGCCTTCAGCTCAGGTCATGATCCCAGTGTCCTGGGATCGAGTCCCACATCGGGCTCCTTGCTCAGCAGGGAGCCTGCTTCTCCCTCTGCCTGCCATTCTGTCTTCCTGTGCTTGCTCTCCCCCCCACCCCGATAAATAAATAAAATCTTAAAAAAAAAAATGTATCAGTCCTTGAGAAACCAATACAACATGAAACACTACAGGCTGTCATAAGCCAAGTGCAAATGAGAATGTGAGTTCTGGGATATTAGCGTAATCAAGGGTTGTACACATTATCAGTGTCTGTTGAAAGGCACTGGATTTCAAGGCTACATGGTAATGAGTTTTGAATCTTACTTACTTTTAAAACTGAAAATCAGAGACAAGAAATTTAGCCACTGATATTGGAGACATGAGAAGTAAACTCATCTACCAATTAGGTCTTCAGGGACAAGAGTGAGAAGTTTCAGAACAAGATCAGCATGAAACCTAACTCACTGCTGAATTAGAGCCCTAAAGCCGAGGTTCCCTCTTCTTCCTCTTTTCTATCTCAAGAATGTTTCAGGTGTGATGTAATTTGAGTCCTCTAGATAGGCTTTTAGGATACACTCATGATTCTGTTAAAGGACCAGGGCCTGAGAGCAAGTAACCTATTATAGCTAGTAAATAATATGTGAAGAAAAGACTTTTAAACTATGGAGTTTTATAATATTAGTTACATAGGACTGAATCTATGTAGCCCTTTGTATTGTTGTGCTTTCACTTGTTATTTCAGTAAATACACTGGACACTGGAAATAAAATATTGAGCAGAGCACACATGCTCCAGCCTCATAGGGCTTCAGCTTTATTGGAGGACACAAATAATAATCAAAAAGCACACAAATAATTACAGATTCAGGTTGATATGAAGATAAAGCTCTGCTATATCTTCCCAGGTTTCTACCTTCCCTGATTTTTTTCCATTTTTCCTCTCTGTCTTTCCTTCCCTTCCATCTGGTTAAAATATAGAATAGTTTATACTTTTATTTGTGGTGTTATCAACCCAAGTTGCCCCCAATATATTTTTTATTGTGGTAAAACTTACATAACATGAAATTTAGCTTTGTAACCCATTTTTAGGTGCAGAGTTCAGTGCCATTAAATACACTCACATTGTTGTCCTGCCATCGCCACCATCCATATTTAGAACTTTTCCTGTTCTCAAAATGAAACTCTGTCCCCATTAGATAATAATTCCCCATTCCCCCTTCTCTCAGCTCATGTCTTTTTCTCCTTTTGTCCCTATGAATTTGCTGATTCTAGGCATGCTATGTAAATGGAATTATACAGTATTTTTCTTTTTGTGTCTGGTTTATTCCATTCATCATGTCTTCCAAGTTTTTCCATGTTGCAGTATGTATCACAATTTCTTTTTAAGGCTGAATAATACTCTGTTGTGTGTATATACCACATTTTGTTCATCCATTCATTTGTTGATATTTAGGTAATGATTATATTTTTCTTGTATTTTTATTTTATTTTACTATACGGTTAAGAGTGTTAGTTAAGAAAAAATATTTTATAACTATTGGGAGATAATTCACTGAAGTAAATGACAAGTATATTTTGGAGTTTATTTTCTAACTCTTGAGATTAACTTTTGATGTTGATATACAGTTTTCATATATTTGTGACCATATACATATAGTATTTGTTTTTTTGAGGTCATCTGTCTTTGTCTGTTCAGGCTGCTGTAATAAAACACCACAGACTGGGTGGCTTATAAGCAACAGAAATTTATTTCTCACAGTTCTGGAGGCTACAAGTCTGAGATCAGGGCTCCAACATGGTCTGTTGAGAACCTTCTTTTGTGTTGCTGTCCTCATATGACAGAAGGGGCTAGGAAGCTCTGTGGGGTCTCTTTTTTAAGAACACTAGTCCCATTCATGAAGATTTCACCCACATGACCTAAGAACATCCCAAAGGTCCAACTTCCTACCACCATCATTCTCTGGAGGTTAGAATTTCAACATGAATTTTAGGGGAACACAACACCAGGTCATAGCACCAAGCATATAGTCTTTTTAATTTAATTGCTGGCTTTGTTTTCATTCATTTTAGTTTCAATATATGTACAATTTTTAAAATTACTTAAAGAATCACATAGTATTTACTTAAAGAATTACAAAGAATATCTTAAATGTTTACTGAATAATCATTTGATTTTTTTTCTGAAAAAAGATGTCAAAATGACTTCCTGCAAGTGTATTTTGTCATAATAACAGTCTATTTTAAAACATCTTTTCTTTAAAAAAAAACAAAACTGGAAGTATCACAATTTCAGACTTCCAAGTTATTACAAAGCTGGAGTAATCAGATCATGGGACTGGCACAAAATTAGACACATAGATTGGAGCAACTGCTGGCTGTCTCCATCAGTAGATCATGTGACTCTTGATCTTGGGGTTTGAGCCTTGTATTAGGCATAGAGATTACTTAGAAAAAAAGAAAAAGAATACACACAAAGGTCAGTGGAACAGAATAGAAAACCCAAAAATAAACTCACAGTTATATGGTTAATTAATCTTCAACAAAGATGAAATGAATATTCAATGGGAAAAGGACAGTCTCTTCAAGAAGTGGTGCTGGGAAAACTGGACAGCTACATGCAAAAGAATGAAACTGGACCACTTTCTCACACCATACACAAAAATAAACTCACAATAGATTAAGGAGCTAAATGTGAGACCTGAAACCAAAAAATCCTAGAAAAGAGCACAAGCAGTAATTTCTCTGACATCAGTCATAGCAACATTTTTCTAGGTATGTCTCCTGAAGCAAAGGAAACAAAAGCAAAAATACTACTGGGACTACATCAATTTGAAAATCTTCTGCACAGCAAAGGAAACAATTAAAAGGGAACTTACTGAATGGGAGAAGATATTTGCAAATGACCTCTCTGATAGTATAAAAAAAAATAAAGAACTGTTTCAATTCAACACCCAAAATACAATCCACTTAAAAAATGGGGAGAAGGAGTGCCTGGGTGGCTCAGTGGGTTAAAGTCTCTGCCTTCAGCTCAGGACATGATCCCAGAGTCCTGGGATCATGCTCCAGATTGGGCTCTCTGCTTAGCATGGAGCCTGCTTTGTCCTCTTTCTCTCTGCCTGTTTCTCTGCCTACTTGTGATCTTCATCTGTCAAATAAATAAATAAAATCTTAAAAAAAAAAACCAAAAAACCTGTTCCAAAAAAAAAAAAGGGGGGGGGGAGATGACATTAACAGACATTTTGCCAAAGAAGCCATCAGATGGGTAACAGACCCATGAAAGATACTCAACATCACTCATCATCAGGGAAATGCAAATCAAAACTACAATGATGTGGTAACTTCACACCTGTCAGGATGACTAAAATCAAAAATGCAAGAAACAAGTGTTCTGAGAATGTGGATAAAAAGGAACCCTCATGCACTATTGGTGGGAATGCAAACTGGTACAGTCACTGTGGAAAACAGTATGGAGGTTCCTCAAAAAGTTAAAAATAGAATTGCCTTGTGATTCGTTAATCCCACTACTGGGTATTTATCCAAAAAATACCAAAACACTAATTCAAAGGGGTATGTGCCCCCCACAGCTATTGCTCCATTATTTACAATAGCCAGGATATGGAAGCAACCCAAGTATCCATCAACAGACGAACTGATAAAGAAGGTGTTGTATATAAATTTATATAAATAATAAATATATTTATATACCATACCTTCTTTATCATATATTCTATATATAGAGATATCTGAGATATATATACACACACACATATATAATGGAATAGTAGCACGTGTGTGTATATACACGCACCTTCTTTATCAGTTCATCTATTGATGGACACTTGGATTGCTTCCATATCTTGGCTATTGTAAATAATGCTGTAATAAACATAAAGAAATGCAATAAACACATAGGAATATGTGAGATACACACACACACACACACACACACACACACACACATACACACACCCCAAAAAACCAGAGTATTACTCAGCCGTAAAAAAGAATGAAATCTTGCCATTTGCAATGATGTGGATGGAGCTAGTGAGTAGTATGATAAACAAAATAAGTCAGTCTGTTGGCCATGGGCTGACAGAGACTTTTTTAAGGAGAGAAATGAGCCTTATATTAATTTATGTTCAAGTGTAAAAAAATAATAGTGGTAAAACTTGATCTGCTACAAATTGGAATTTGAAATAAGCAAACTTCAGTGTGGAAGAAAACCTAACAGATGAAAGTGATTTATCAGAAAATGAAAAAGCAAATGATAGTTGATCAGCTATTTTTATTTTCTTTAAAGAAAAAATTTTTATTATGTTAGTCACCATACAGTACATCATTAGGTTTCTTTTTTTTTTTTTTTAAGATTTTATTTATTTATTTGACAGAGACAGTAAGAGAGTAAATACAAGGAGAGAGAGTGGGAGAGGGAGAAGCAGGCTTCCCGTTGAGCAGGGAGCCCAACTCAGGGCTCCATCCCAGGACCCTGGGATCGTGACCTGAGCCAAAGGCAGACTCTTAATGACTGAGCCACACAGGCGCCCCTGCATCATTAGTTTTTGATACAGTGTTCCATGATTCATTGTTTGTGTATAATACCCAGTGCTTCATGTAATATGTGCTCTCCTTAATACCCCCCACCAGGCTTATTCATCCCCCAACCTGCTCAGCTATTTTAGAAAGATGGACTAAACTTAAAGCCAGAAACTACTGGAAAATGTTGAGGAATCTTTCACAGAAGAACCAAGTGAAGTATTTTCATATCCCGATTTTCTCCCTTCAGTACTCTGGACTTGCAGAAATTAGCCCTCTCAAAATCTGAAAATTAGAAGGCAGCAGTGGAACCTCCGGAAAGCTTTACTGAACATTTGATAACTCATTTACTGGAAATGTTGGTTGCAACATAGAACTGTACAAAAAGAGAGGCCTGGACTACAAATCAATCTTTTGCATGCTGTGCTTCACTTAGTAAACTATTCAATTCAGACGATTATTCTTCTGTTGTGATTGTTTCCCAGTACAATTCCATCATTAATAAATGCTACAATTGAAATTTAAAAAACCCTAAGACAAAAATTGCACTCTGAAATATATTTTTAGGTCCTTTTTAAATAAAATGAATTAACATACATGAATAGGGTTTTGCAGTATTTTTGTAATAATGAAGAATTAGAAGCAATCTAAATGCCTGTTAGTTGATAAAAGTACATTATAATATATTAATATAATGTGGTACTATAGTACATTTAACATGGGTAAATTGGATCTACGTTTATCAAAATGGAAATGCATCAAAAGCAAAAGCTGAGTTAAAAGAAGGAAATTGATTAATGCTGTATCATATATATCATAGTATATATTCTCTAAAATATAAAATTTTAAATCACATAATAGTACAATTTTATAGATATATGTGTGTGTATACATACACACATGTAGCCACAGTAATAGTTATATATAACTATACACACACACACACATAGTATTAAAAAGCACAAAACAAATAGACACACCAAATTAAATAAGGAAACTGGTTATTTCTGGGGAGGGAGGAAAGGTCGAATATTTTAAGAGAGAACATTATTTACAGAACATTTTTTTCACAAAAATAAAGCTTTGAATTAAATATGACATTAATGTTTTTAAACCCAAATGTTTGGCACATTAATGTTGGTTATGTTACTCTCTGTACTTTTGTTATGTTTAAAATAGTCTTTCTGTTTTCAAAGATCCAGTAAAGCCACTTCTAGTTGAAAACACTAAAGAGTTCTTACATATAGGCACATATGTTCGCTATAGCATTATCGATAATTATGGAAAATGGAAAACAACCAAAATAGCAGATGCTATAGTTATATAGCCAAAAGTTCCAAGAACTTCAATATAAAGGAAAATTATTATAATTAATATAATACACCATATTTTCAAACCATACACAAAAATCGATTCTAGATGACTGCACGCCTAATTGTAAGAATGAAGTAATAGAGCTTTTATTTATTTTATTTTTTATTTTGGGGGGGAAGGAAAGAGAAGAAAGGAGGGAGAAGGGGCAGAGGAAGAGAGAGAATCTTAAGCAGGCTCCACACCCATCTCAGAGCCTGATGTGGGGCTTGATCTCACAACCCTGAGATCATGACCTAAGCCAAAATGGAGGGTTGGATGCTTAACCAACTGTGCCATGAGGGGCCCCATGTTAAGTAATAGAGATTTTAGTCAAAAACACAGAACATCTGTTTGTATAATAGACAAAGGTTTCTTAAAACAGATTAAATATAAACTAAAAATTGATAAACTGGACTGTATTAAACCCAAGAGCCTCTGTTTATCAAAAGATGTCATTAAATGACTTAAAAGACATCATTCAGAGTGAAAAAAGATATTTGTAGTATGTATGTTTACCAGAGGACTAGCATCCTGAATATCTGAAGAATTCCTATGAAAAATTAAGTAAAGGTAGAAATAATAGAAAAATGAACAGAACACTTGAATAGATATATCATAAAAGAACACATCCTGAGGGCCAATGGATATATGAAAAAGTGCTCTATTCAGTTTGTCTTTATCTAGTTTTAGTAATTGGGAGCTTCATTGTAGATCTTTTTTTTTTCTTTCTATTATAAAAGCATTTAGTGCTGTAGAAAGCCACATAAGCATTTTGTTAGCCCCTCATATTTTTGAAATGTACTTTAATTTTTTGGAATTCAAACTATTTTTTATTTCCTCTTGGAATCTTTAGAGAAAAAAGGTTCTGAAAGTTTTAAGTTGGGGTATTTCCTCAGACATCATTCTGGTATTGATTTCTAATTTAATTTTATTGCGGCCAAAAGAGACTTCTAATGATTTAGATCTTTTTAATTTTGCTGAGAATTGTTTTATGGTCCAGCATGTGGTTTTATCTTAGTGAAAGCTCCAAGGTATTTGAAAACTGTTATTAGAATGTTTTCTATTAGGTCAAGTTTTTTCATAGTGCTTTTCAAATAATCTGTATCCTGTTTTCCATTCACTTTTTCTGTTGATTGCTGAAACTGGTGTTTTTAAAATCTCAGTTTAAATGTTTTCAGGTTTTTAAAAACACTGTTAGTGCATGTTTCAAGTATCCTTTACCAGAGACTTGTTTATCCCTACTCATTAGATGTCCCTTTTGAAATCTTTGTTGAATTCTCCTGGTGATCAACAAAGATTCTCCTCTCAATCTGGCTGGTCCAATCCTAGGTAAATTCTGGGAATAGTTCCTTTAAGGGCTCCTGTTCTCTGCCTGTCTTGTTTAATTTGGTCCTGCATATATGCAACAGAGTGTTTCACTGTAGAATCAAAAGAATGCTTATGCAGATTTCTGTAGCTATTTCTTTTTGTAGATCTCTTCTCTGGGAACTATGTGCCACAAATTCCATCATTACAGATTTCCCAAACTCCAGTCTCTTTTTCTTCATCTCAGCAAAGCCATTGTGTTTTTCTTGGGACCCCTCTCCCTGCATTGTGGTCTGGAGAATGGCTCCTGGCAGAAATCTCAGCTATCATTAGGGCGCTCTTTGTTAATTTTCTTTCTGTTTGGGGTCACAGTTCTCTGCTGCCTGTTACCCAGCATCTAAATACAGTTGTTTCATATAATTTGTCCAGTAAGACGTAGACTTTGAATTGTGGTCCTTCACAGTGTCAGAAACAGAATAGGTGGGCAGTAAGTCAGTCAGTAAATAGCCAGTGATCATCCTGTAGAAGGGTGCCGACTCTGACAGCCCCTCCTCCAAGCATCCATTAAGACGTGGTTTGTTGGTGCTTAGTTTGACTCAAGAACAGTTGGTCTCTAATATTCATGTATACTTACTAAGAGTAGGGACAAAACAAAACAAAACAAGCCATAAGTATAAAATACCTCTAAATAAGCAAGAAATAACATTTCCAACAAAAGTCTGTGTTTGGCTACATTAATGTTCTGAAAGGCGGGGGAAAACTAAGTTTGAAATAAGGTACAGCTGTTTTTTTCTTTGTTGGGGCCATCTTATTTCAAAATGTTCTGTGTTCTTAGCTGAATAAAGCACGAACCTAGTCCAAACTCAATTGCTGTGTGGATAGGTGTATGTGTGTGCATGTGTGTGTGTGTGTGCTCCTCCCATCAATCTGGAACCTACTTGAAAAACTGCAGATATAATCGTAGAATCCAAATTTTTTAAAATCCTTATGTATGTGTATTTATGTTTATATTAAACACATAAGTATACACACCAAACTGTAAACATCAGTTTTTCAAGAAATGAGTGAGGAGGGACGCCTGGGTGGCTCAGTGGGTTAAGCTGCTGCCTTCGGCTCAGGTCATGATCTCAGGGTCCTGGGATCGAGTCCCTCATCAGGCTCTCTGCTCAGCAGGGAGCCTGCTTCCCTCTCTCTCTCTCTGCCTGCCTCTCCATCTACTTGTGATTTCTCTCTGTCAAATAAATAAATAAAATCTTAAAAAAAAAAAGAAAAAAAAAGAAATGAGTGAGGAAAAGCAGAGACTACTTGTTTTTTAATATTTATATTAAGTATAAATATAAAATATACATGTCTTAAAGTATTAATGTAATAATTGAATAATTTTTATAAAGTAAAATATAAAATTATAATAAAATATAAATATATTTCTTATATTGTTGAATACATGACAGTTTAGGCCTGCTGTATCTTCCTGGGTAAATCATTCCTTTATCATTATGTAATGACCATCTTTATCTTTAATATTTTTTCTTAGTGTATATTTTATTTTTTATGCTTCTTTAAAAAATCCTTCTCTTGCCTTAGATTACATGCATTTATTCATTTCTTTTTTTTAACCTCTCCTGATTTGTAAATTTTATATTTGTTTTCCATTCTTTAAATGCTTTTTCTTGAAATTATACATCATTTATTTGATGAATTGGCACCTTTTTCCTCTCCAACAATACAGGGGTCTTAAAATACTATAACTCTGATCCTTTCCTTGATCTTATATCATTTTGTTCAGAAATTTAATTCTACTGTATTCTGTCTCTGCCTTCATTTGGATACTGTTATATTGACTTTACGTGATAAGTGCTGGTTTACTTCCAGGTACATGTTTATAGATATCTTTTCACCATCACTGTTTACCTAAAATATATTCTTTAATAGTTCTTTCATCTAAGATCTATTAATAGTAAACCTTTAAATGTTGAGGATATTATTTTTCTTCTGACCTTTCTTGTTGCTGTGAGAAGGCTCTGTCACTCCGAAGCTCTGTAGTTGTTAAGTAACATCTCTTCTCAATATGGATGATTTGAAGATACCCTCTTTTTCTGTGGTGTCCTGCTGTTACCCTCTGTATAGTTTTATTTCTTCTGTTTGCAGTTTGACTCTCTTAATCTATTAATTCACATTTTTTTCATCAGCTCTCAGTTTTCAGCCGTTGTATAAAAAAGATTTATTTATTTGAGAGAGAGAGAGCATGTGCACAGGGGGAGGGAGGAGCAGGGGGGAGGGGAAGAGAGAATCCCAACTAGGCTCCATGCTCAGTGCAGACCCCTGTGCAGGGCTTGATCTCATGACCCTGAGAGCATGACCTAAACAAAAATCAATGAGGCACCCATCTCCTTGAATAATTTCTGAGATGCTTTTTGGGCTTCTCATTCAAATGACTTTATATATTGTTACGATTTTCCTTCTTTTTATTTCTCAGTGTTGTCTTTAATTTTATCAGTTTCCATTAGCTTTTTCTGTATACTGTTTAACACATTCGTTGAGTTTTCAGTCAATTATTGTTTTTAAAAAGACATGTTTTGTCCCCTTTTTTCCTTTTTTTCAACATTTTTAAAACTCTAATTCTATAAAAACTCATTCTGAATTGTTCTGTTATTTTCATTTCCCTATTGTACATTCTCTCATTTTGGCGGGGTGTTATTTAGATTGTCATTCATGAACTTATTTATGAGCTTATATAATTATATGAATTATATATTGAATGAACTTATTCATATAATTGTTCTTATCTGCAAATTTAACTTTTTTGAGTTTTATTTTCTGTGGTTCTTTCAGTTGTGGAAGCCTGTCTGTAATGGATGATTGTGTCTGTCTGAACTCTCCATCTGCCTGAACTCTCCAGTAGACACTGGCCATGAACCAGTTTTTACATTAATGTCAATTCTTTAGATCTCTGCAAATGTATGTGGCTTGATTTTGGAACCAGTTAGCCTCTTTTTAATGAAACTCCAGCCAGTTAAACTGCGATATTTGTGTCATACTCAGCAAATTTTTGTCTCCCATCTTGCTGCAATTAGCCCAGTTTTATCTCTCAGCCATAGTCTTAGGCATAAACTTCCATCCCCATTCAGGTCTGAAGGTCTGAGGTCTCCATGGGTGATATTTGATCCAGTCTCTCATTGTGGTAGTCAATTCCATTTTACTAGTCAGGGTTCTTAGTCTTTTCTTGGCATCTAGAAACATACTCTTTCTGCTTTCAGTATGTGTATTAACATTACATACCATGATTTTTACGTGGTATATCTGTGTGTCAAGAAGTGGTTGGTTAAGGGTACCTGGCTGGCAGTCAGTATAGCATGTAATTCTTGATCTTGGGGCTATAAGTTTGAGACCCACAGTGAGTGAGAGAGTACTTAGAAAAAAATCTTAAGGAAAAAGGTGATTGGGTAACTCAATACCTTATTTTTTTATCGTATAATCTATGTTTTAAGTAGCATGTTTACTTAGATAAATTTAAAAATCACTTAAGACATTTTACTTCCCAGATTCTCATTAAAATTCAATTTTAATTGTTAGGATTTGTTAATAGTCGTATATTTTTCTTTTATTTTACTACCATCTAATTCATATTTTCTTAAATATATTTACTATCTTTATCTGTTTGCTACATTATTCCTTAACTTATACATTTTAAATAATCGCTTATTTTGTTAATTTTTATAGGATGAATCTTCAAGAAGAATTGGATAAACTTAAAGTACGTATATCTGTTGATAAGGCAACAATACAAGAATTGAATATGTGTCTGGCAGAGAAGAGAGAAGGTACATTTACTTGTGAGACTAAATACTTATTACAGGCATTTAAAAATATCTAGTTCTTGATGTTTTGCTTTCAATTTCTTTTAAGAATCTTATCCTTCATCCCCCTCTTTCTATTGCTTTACTTATTGATATGTCATTAACATTTTTTTTTTTTTTTTTTTAAACTTTTTATTTTTTATAAACATATATTTTTATCCCCAGGGGTACACGTCTATGAATTGCCAGGTTTACACGCATCACAGCACTCACCATAGCACATACCCTCCCCAATGTCCATAACCCCACCCCCCTCTCCGAAACACCCTCTCCCCAGCAACCCTTAGTTGGTTTTGTGAGATAAGAGTCACTTACGGTTTGTCTCCCTCCCAATCCCATCTTGTTTCATTTATTCTACTCCTACCCCCTTAACCCCCCATATTGCATCTCCATTTCCTCATATCAGGGAGATCATATGATAGTTGTCTTTCTCTGATTGACTTATTTCGCTAAGCATGATACCCTCTAGTTCCATCCACGTCGTCGCAAATGGCAAGATTTCATTTTGTTTGATGGCTGCATAGTATTACATTGTATATATATACCACATCTTCTTTATCCATTCATCTGTGGATGGACATAGTTTGGCTATTGTAGACATTGCTGCTATAAACACTTGGGTGCACGTGCCCCTTTGGATCACTACGTTTGTATCTTTAGGGTAAATACCCAGTAGTGCAATTTCTGGGTCATAGGGTAGTTCAATTTTCAACATTTTGAGGAACCTCCATGCTGTTTTCCAGAGCAGTTGCACCAGCTTGCATTCCCACCAACAGTGTAGGAGGGTTCCCTTTCTCCGCATCCTCGCCAGCATCTGTCATTTCCTGACTTGTTGATTTTAGCCATTCTGACTGGTGTGAGGTGATATCTCATTGTGGTTTTGATTTGTATTTCCTTGAAGCCGAGTGATGTTGAGCACTTTTTCATGTGTCTGTTGGCCATCTGGATGTCTTCTTTGCAGAAATGTCTGTTCATGTCCTCTGCCCATTTCTTGATTGGATTATTTGTTCTTTGGGTGTTGTGTTTGCTAAGTTCTTTATAGATTTTGGACACTAGCCCTTTATCTAATATGTCGTTTGCAAATATTTTCTCCCATTCTGTCAGTTGTCTTTTGATTTTGTTAACTGTTTCCTTTGCTGTGCAAAAGCTTTTGATCTTGATGAAATCCCAATAGTTCATTTTTGCCCTTGCTTCCCTTGCCTTTGGCAATGTTCCTAGGAAGACGTTGCTGTGGCTGAGGTCGAAGAGGTTGCTGCCTGTGTTCATCTCAAGGATTTTGATGGATTCCTTTCTCACATTGAGGTCCTCCATCCATTTTGAGTCTATTTTTGTGTGTGGTGTAAGGAAATGGTCCATTTTCATTTTTCTGCATGTGGCTGTCCAATTTTCCCAACACCATTTATTGAAGAGATTGTCTTTTTTCCACTGGACATTCTTTCCTGCTTTGTTGAAGATTTAGTTGACCATAGAGTTGAGGGTCTAATTCTGGGCTCTCTATTCTGTTCCATTGATCTATGTGTCTGTTTTTGTGCCAGTACCATGCTGTATTGATGATGACAGCTTTGTAATAGAGGTTGAGTTCCGGAATTGTGATGCCACCAACTTTGGCTTTCTTTTTCAATATTCCCTTGGCTATTTGAGATCTTTTCAGGTTCCATATAAATTTTAGAACTATTTGTTCCATTTCTTTGAAAAGAATGGATGGTATTTTGATAGGAATTGCATTAAATGTGTGGATTGCTTTAGGTAGCATAGACATTTTCACAATATTTGTTCTTCCAATCCAGGAGCATGGAACATTTTTCCATTTCTTTGTGTCTTCCTCAATTTCTTTCATGAGTACTTTATAGTTTTCTGAGTATAGATTCTTGGCCTCTTTGGTTAGGTTTATTCCTAGGTATCTTATAGTTTTGGGTGCAACTGTAAATGGGATTGACTCCTTAATTTCTCTTTCTTCTGTCTTGTTGTTGGTGTAGAGAAATGCAACTGATTTCTGTGCATTGACTTTATATCTGACACTTTACTGAATTCCTGTACAAGTTCTAGCAGTTTTGGAGTGGAGTCTTTTGGGTTTTCCACATATAGTATCATATCATCTGTGAAGAGTGATAGTTTGACTTCTTTGCCAATTTGGATGCCTTTAATTTCCTTTTGTTGTCTGATTGCTGAGGATAGGACTTCTAGTACTATGTTGAATAGCATACAGTGGTGATAATGGACATCCCTGCTGTGTTCCTGACCTTAGCCGAAAAGCTTTCAGTTTTTCTCCATTGAGAATGATATTTGCAGTGGGTTTTTCATAGATGGCTTTGATGATATTGAGGTATGTGCCCTCTCTCCTACACTTTGAAGAGTTTTAATCAGGAAGGGATGCTGTACTTTGTCAAATGCTTTTTCAGCATCTATTGAGAGTATCATATGGTTCTTGTCTTTCTTTTATTAATGTGTTGTATCACATTCATTGATTTGTAGGTGTTGAACCAACCTTGCAGCCCTGGAATAAATCCCTCTTTCTCGTGGTGAATAATTCTCTTAATATACTGTCGAATCCTAATGGCTTGTATTTTGGTGAGAATTTTCGCATCTGTGTTCATCAAGGATATTGGTCTGTATTTCTCTTTTTTGATGGGATCCTTGTCTGGTTTTGGGATCAAGGTGATGCTGACCTCCTAAAATGAGTTTGGAAGTTTTCCTTCCATTTCTGTTTTTTGGAACAGTTTCAGGAGAATAGGAATTAGTTCTCCTTTAAATGTTTGGTAGAATTCTCCCGGGAAGCCCTCTGGCCCTGGGCTTTTTTTGTTTGGAGATTTTTAATGACTGTTTCAATCTCCTTACTGTTTATGGGTCTGTTCAGGTTTTCTATTTCTTCCTGGTTCAATTGTGGTAGTTTATATGTGTTTCTAGGAATGCATCCATTTCTTCCAGATTGTCAGATTTGTTGGTGTAGAGTTATTCATAGTATGTTCTTATAATTGTTTGTATTTCTTTGGTATTAGTTGTGATCTCTCCTCTTTCATTCATGATTTTATTTATTTGGGTCCTTTCTCTTTTCTTTTTGATAAGTCGGGCCAGGGGTTTATCAATTTTATTAATTCTTTCAAAGAACCAGCTCCTAGTTTCGTTGATTTGTTCTATTGTTTTTTTGGTTTCTATTTCATTGATTTCTGCTCTGATCTTTATGATTTCTCTTCTCCTGCTGGGCTTAGGGTTTCTTTCTTGTTCTTTCTCCAGCTCCTTTAGGTGTAGGGTTAGGTTGTGTACCTGAGACCTTTCTTGTTTCTTGAGAAAGGCTTGTACCGCTATATATTTTCCTCTCAGGACTGCCTTTGTTGTGTCCCACAGATTTTGATCCGTTGTATTTTCATTATCATTTGATTCCATGATTTTTTTCAATTCTTCTTTAATTTCCCGGTTGACCCATTCATTCTTTAGTAGGATGCTGTTTAGTCTCCATGTATTTGGGTTCTTTCCAAACTTCTTTTGTGGTTGAGTTCTAGTTGAGAGCATTGTGGTCTGAAAATATGCAGGGAATAGTCCCAATCTTTTGATACCGGTTGAGTCCTGATTTAGGACCGAGGATGTGATCTATTCTGGAGAATATTCCATGTGCACTAGAGAAGAATGTGTATTCTGTTGCTTTGGGATGAAATGTTCTGAATATATCTGTGATATCCATCTGGTCCAGTGTGTCGTTTAAGGCCTTTATTTCCTTGCTGATCTTTTGCTTGGATGATCTGTCCATTTCAGTGAGGGGAGTGTTAAAGTCCCCTACTATTATTGTATTATTGTTGATGTGTTTCTTTGATTTTGTTATTAATTGGTTTATATAGTTGGCTGCTCCCACGTTGGGGGCATAGATATTTAAAATTGTTAAATCTTCTTGTTGGACAGACCCTTTGAGTATGATATAGTGTCCTTCCTCATCTCTTATTATAGTCTTTGGCTTAAAATCTAATTGATCTGATATAAGGATTGCCACTCCTGCTTTCTTCTGATGTCCATTAGCATAGTAAATTCTTTTCCACCCCATCACTTTAAATCTGGAGGTGTCTTCGGGTTTAAATTGAGTTTCTTGGAGGCAACGTATAGATGGGTTTTGTTTTTTTATCCATTCTGATACCCTGTGTCTTTTGACAGGGGCATTTAGCCCATTAACATTCAGGGTAACTATTGAGAGATATGAATTTAGGGCCATTGTATTGCCTGTAAGGTGACTGTTATTGTATATGGTCTCTGTTCCTTTCTGATCTACCACTTTTAGGCTCTCTCTTTGCTTAGAGGACCCCTTTCAATATTTCCTGTAGAGCTGGTTTGGTGTTTGCAAATTCTTTCAGTTTTTGTTTGTCCTGGAAGCTTTTAATCTCTCCTTCTATTTTCAATGATAGCCTAGTTGGATATAGTATTCTTGGCTGCATGTTTTTCTCGTTTAGTGCTCTGAAAATATCATGCCAGCTCTTTCTGGCCTGCCAGGTCTATGTGGATAAGTCAGCTGCCAATCTAATATTTTTACCATTGTATGTTACAGACTTCTTTTCCCAGGCTGCTTTCAGGATTTTCTCTTTGTCACTGAGACTTGTAAATTTTACTATTAGGTGACGGGGTGTGGGCCTATTCTTATTGATTTTGAGAGGCGTTCTCTGAACCTCCTGAATTTTGATGCTCGTTCCCTTTGCCATATTGGGGAAATTCTCCCCAATAATTCTCTCCAGTATACCTTCTGCTCCCCTCCCTCTTTCGTCTTCTTCTGGAATCCCAATTATTCTAATGTTGTTTTGTCTTATTTTGTCACTTATCTCTTGAATTCTCCCCTCGTGGTCCAGTAGCTCTTTGTCCCTCTTTTGCTCAGCTTCTTTATTCTCTGTCATTTGGTCTTCTATATCACTAATTCTTCCTTCTGCCTCATTTATCCTAGCAGTGAGAACCTCCATTTTTTATTGCACCTCATTAATAGCTTTTTGATTTCAACTTGGTTAGATTTTAGTTCTTTTATTTCTCCAGAAAGGGCTTTTATATCTCCCGAGAGGGTTTCTCTAATATCTTCCATGCCTTTTTCGAGCCCGGCTAGAACCTTGAGAATTGTCATTCTGAACTCTAGATCTGACGTATTACCAATGTCTGTATTGATTAGGTCCCTAGCCTTTAGTACTGCCTCTTGTTCTTTTTTTTGTGGTGAATTTTTCCGTCTTGTCATTTTGTCCAGATAAGAGTATATGAAGGAACAAGTAAAATACTAAAAGGGTGGCAACAACCCCAGGAAATTATGCTTTAACCAAATTAGAAGAGATTCCAAATCGTGAGGGGGGAGAAAGGGGATAAAAAGAGGTTCAAAAAGGAAGAAAGAAAAAAAAGAAAAAAGAAAAAGAAGAAAAGAATTTTAAAAAAAGAAGACAAATAAAGAAAAATATAAAAAAGAAAAAATGTATATATTAGATAAACTAGTTAAAAAACATTAAAAAAGAAAAAGGTAAAAGTTAAAAAAAAAATTTTACCAGAAGGCGAGAAAAAAAACAAAAAATGAAAAAGAAAAAAATTAAATTAACTGCAAGACTAAAAAAAAAATCACAGGGAAAAAGCCATGAGTTCTGTGCTTGGCTTTCTCCTCCTCTGGAATTCTGCTGCTCTCCTTGGTATTGAAACCGCACTCCTTGGTAGGTGAACTTGGTCTCGGCTGGATTTCTTGTTGATCTTCTGGGGGAGGGGCCTGTTGTAGTGATTCTCAAGTGTCTTTGCCCCAGGCGGAATTGCACTGCCCTTATTAGGGGCAGGGGTGAGTAATCCCTTCAGGTTTGCTTTCAGGAGCTTTTGTTCCCTGAGCGCTTTCCGTAGAGTTCCGGAGGATGGGAATACAAATGGCGGCCTCCTGGTCTCCGGCCCGGAGGTGCCGAGAGGCCAGGGCCCCAATCCTCAGTGCGCATTCAGAGAACAGCGCCCAGTTATTCCCATCTGGCTGACCTCCGGCCGCGCTCCGAGCTCACTGAGCCTGCGAGGTATCACCGAGCTGTGAGCTTACTGTCAGCTCTGTCTCTTTAGCCGGCTTTCCCATTCCAATACTTGCAAGCTCTGCGACACTCAGACACCCCTGATCCTTCTGTGACCCTGCGGGACCTGAGGCCACGCTGACCCCGTGTGGGTTTTGCCCCGGTTTAGCCTCTGGAGTGATGTCCCTCAGTGGAACAGACTTTTAAAAGTCCTGATTTTGTGCGCGGTTGCTCTGCCGCTTGCCGGGAGCCGGCCCCTCCCCCCGGGGTCTATCTTCCCGTCGCTTTGGATTCACTTCTCCGCCGGTCCTACCTTTCAGAAAGTGGTTGTTTTTCTGTTTCCAGAATTGCTGTTCTTCTTCTCTTCGATCTGCCGATGGATTTGCAGATGTTTGCAATCTTTAGATAAGCTATCTAGCTGATCTCCGGCTAGCTGAAGTAGTCTCAGCCTGCTACTTCTCCGCCATCTTGACTCCTCCCCCTTGTCTTCATTTTTGAAAGATCTTTTTACCGAGTCTAGAATTCTTCATTGGTAGAGGGTTTTTTTTTCTTTTGATACTTAAAAAAAATGTTCTCCACTATCTTCTGACTTAAAATGCTTCCAGAGGTAATTCTCCTGTCACTCTTATCTTTTTGCAAAGATACATAACATGTAATTTTTTTCTACTCTTCGCTCTGGGGGAAAGGAACTATTCTTGGGCCTGTGTGAATAATCCTTTAGGTGGTTCTTTTTTGGGGTTGTTTATACACATTTGTGTGCTGATCAGTACTTAGCTGGAGACTTGAGGGATGCCCTCTGTAGATCTTCAGAGCTCTCCCTATCTCTGATTTGTGTTCTCTGGTACTTTACCCTGCAAACCCGAGCTTCCTTGGCCTCCCTGGACTCTGGGATCTGTCACTGCAATTGAAGATCACCAGACTCCATTTAGTCCTTCATTTTTGTGCTGTGACCTGGAAGCTCTCTAGGCAGTACATGGGAGCAATGATTGAGTTCACTCCTTTGTTTTTCTTCTCTCAGGGATGACTACTTTCCATTGTCCTATGCCCAGTGTCTGAGAACCATTTTTTCATCATTTTCTGTAGTTTTAGTTCCACATGGACAGGTAAATCTGGTACCCTGGTACTTACTTTTATTGTCATTGAACATGTTTTTCCCTGGATTAAAATCCCAAATCTCTATGAAGAGTAATTTTTTTCTATGTACCAGATGTATTTTTTTATTTCTTGCTACCTATTTTCCCCTGTCTATTTTTTCAAAGATTTGAAAATTTATGCATGTTTTTAGAAAAAACTCATTACCTTTCCTCTCAAGTCAGTTCTGTCTCCTCTTCCCACATGAGCACCTTAAGCCCCTACCACACTAAATTCCTCTTTACTGAAAATTGCAATTCATACTGTAGTGAATCTCTTACAATCCCATAATATCTCTGTTAGGAGCTCAGCTGAGCTGGAGAGAGTTGAGCTGCCAGGTGTCCATGTAGCTGATTTAAGATAATAAGCCAAAGTGAAAGTAACAGTCAAGCCTTTAATCACTTACCATGTAAGCAAGAGGCTAACATGGAGAAAGTGCCAACTCCCTCTGTTCTGTCTCCCCCCTAGAACCACACACCAGTTGAGGATCAGATGGATTAGCACAGACAAAGGTGTTATCTTATGCCAAAGGAATCTTGAGCTAAAGTCTCCTGCATTTTTATTGACCTGGGTCTTGGGGGAGAAGGAAGGGGGAAGGTAAGAGAGGAAAAGAACTGAGTACTGAGTCAGATAGATGAAAGAAAAATGTTACCTCCACCTCAGCCACCAAATAAGGAGTTCTTGGCAGAGGCACTTGAAGAAGGCCTCAGCCAAAGGGCTGGCAGTAAGGAGGTCTTCACATGGAGTCCTAGTGGAGGCTCTTAGGCTAGGAACACAGATATGCATAAGAATGTGGTTGGCCGGAGGAAACTTGAGCCCTTAACTGTAACTCCCTTCAGGGACCATAGTCCATTAGCTGTGTACCAGGTCCGGTTGGGGAAGTCAACTTCCATCATGGGGCATACCAGGTAAAGCATATAATACCTATGGTCAGGCCTGAAAAATCAGTTAAAAGATGAGGTTTGGAGCAGGAATCCTTGCATGAGTATGTTCGTAAAAACGCTGTTCATGGTGTTCTTCATTGAAAACTGAAGGCCTGTTGGGAAAACGCACTCACAAACAACAGCAAGCCTGTTTTTGTTTTTTTTTTTCCTTTTTGTATGTGGGTGTGTGGATTGGCGGAAGCAGTTCTCCTTGCTGTGGATCATCTAATCCAGCTCTTTCTCAGGCTGCAGGTAGAATTTACTCTGCTCCACGTGTCTATTTCTGGGCTACAAAGGGACAAGTATGAACATACAGAACTTCTTAAGCCTAGATTTGAAACTGACATATCGTAACTTCTATCCACATTCTTTGGCTAAAATAAGTCATTTTATTAAATACAGCTAGCAACAATTCATATGTCTTTATCTGTATGAGTTTCTGTGGTGGGTTGGGGGCATATTTCAGACTAGGCCCTCACCCATAAATTTTCTGGAAGTCCTGTTGTCCAGCTGCAAGTATCTACTAAGCGTCACATTATTACTTTCAGAGATTGTTAGGAACAGGCATGACAGTCACACATAGAGGCTTAATGTCAATATCTTGGATTTGGCCTTTCCTGCCAGTGTGTCTGTGTTATCTCCTTTGATATGGTGAGAAACACTTTCATTTCCAACCCTGAAAGTACTGGAACGTATGTACTTCTCTCTATGCCTGTGGCTGCTCCTTTCTGAGCTCAGTTCTTTCCTCTAGAACCTAGTCAAATGCAGCCAGTAACAATCACCCCATTCGACCCTGGAACTTCCTCACTCATTGTTACAAATTTATCAGCTACATTTATTGTCTTCCATGTTATGTCAGATGGGAGTTTGCCAAATGTTTGCCACTGTGTAACACAGGTCGACATTTTCACAGCTCCTGGAACATTCTTTGGCACCAACCACCCAGCCCCCAAATCAATGCCACATCATTTAGGTTTTTATTATAGCAGTGCTCAGTTATCATTACCAATTTCTGTACCTGACAGCTTTAGCTATTGTATAAAGAACCACAAAATCTCAATGACTTGCGATAATATACGTTATATTTTTGCTGATGGTTTCTGTGGATCAGCTGGCGCAGATGTGCTTCAGGCTGCATTTCTGTGATTGTCTGGAGCATGTTGGGCTCACTTAAGTCCACCATGTCTCAGGCCCAGTGACTATGTGGGCATATTCTTTTCAAAGCAGATACTGGAAATTTCCATGGGGAGAGAGGAAATACCTAAGTTCTAGGTTTATAACACTCTTACGTATACCCACATTCCTTTGGTCAAAGCATCTCATACGGCCAAGCTCAGCATCAGTGGAGTGGGAATCTGTACTCCACCCATGAAGGCAGAGGAGAGTGGAGTAAGGATTTGCTGACTAATAATCTACCATAGTGTGATATCAGAGCATAAACCAAAAGCATTTGCTGTTTTTCGAGTACCTACAGCTCAAAATACTGCAGCGGCATATTTTAGAGTGGGATTTCCTATAACTCCTCATAATGAGAAAAGATTTTTAAAAATAACTTGAGAAAATAGCTAGAAGAATCTACCAGGAGGGGAAAAGGTTGCAGAAGAATTAAATTTGCTCAGGTAATTTAAGAGAATTAAGAGAAAAGAAAAACAGAGAAGGAAAGATAAGTGTAAACTATTATAAATAAGCAATGTTAAAAGAAAGTGGAGGAAGAACTTAAAAGATTTTAAGAACTTAAAAGAAATTAAAAGAAAGAGGAAGAACCTCCTGGGAAGGAATATAAATCAGAATGAATTTTTATAGTAAAAATAAAAGTAAGGCATTTAAAACTAAAACATTAAAAATAAATCTTGAATGGGAGGAGAATCAAGGGGCGGTCCTGTTTCTTGCTGCCCTCCATCACTTGAGCCTAGCTACTTGAGTATTCTTTGAAAACCTGTGAAGGTAAGAAACTAAAGTTTTCAAAAGAAAATCACAAGTGAGCATGGTCAACCCATCCACCAGTGGACTTTTGCATACACCCAGCAACACAAAACAACAATCAAATCCATTTTTAAATCAGTCTTCAGCATTTATTTTATTGGAGTTATTTTGCTATTTTTAGTATCCTATGCTCTTTGAGCATAGAAATAGTTTCTTATTTTTAAGAGTAAATATTTCACTTAGAACTATAGTAGATATTTAAATGACTTGAACAGCTGAATTGTATTTGCATATTATTTCTATATTGCTGAAAGAGTGTTGTAAATGAATTCAGCACCATGGTGTTAGGGGACTAGAAAAAGAAACTTGGGAACCAATAGATTATTATCAAGGTAAAGGTACATATTCCCCAGGTGGCAAATTCTACCTATTCTAGCTTTTATTATCCTTAGGATAGTGTTCTATTTATTTCATGAGTGCAGAAGTTTTAATTGGATATGTCATGTTTCAAAGACAAAAGAAATGCCTAATTCACTCTAACAAACTTGTTAGTCACTGTTTATACCAAGAGGATTTCTACTCTACAGAGAATAATATTGTTTTCTTTTTCCTTTGTTGATAAATCAAAGTTTTACACTGACCTACAGCAGCCAAGCATACTTTAAAGCAAAATCACCTCAGTCTAACACAGATATGTATCCTTTTAGCTTTATGTATTCTTTTTTGCCCTTCTTTTGATTCCTTAAGAAATGCTGTATCCTAAAACTAATTCAGTAAGAAAATACTAAATTTGTCACAATAATTATTTGATTAGAAGACATTTATTTATAACTTCTAATGTATTTAAATTTTGCTAGTATTAACTGAAATTTTACGATTTTTTTCCCTTTAATTTTGATATGTTGCTTGTATATTTTTGCTCGGTTGAAAAGGTTTTGGTAGTCACTGGCATGGTCAGTATAGGAATTACTTAAAGAAATAATTTCACCTCTTATCTGGGTTTCTATGTGTTGTAAAGTGACAGTTTTTCTGGAAGTGTGATTTTTATGGTTTACTCTGCCCGGTGCATGATCTTTTACATGAAAAAAAGGTGGTGGTAGGGGCTGTTACAGTTTCAATCCACCCTAATTCGGTTAGTGTTTGCTTTGTTCAGCAATCACTCTGATCCTCCTGGCAGGGAACAAGATCCAGAGAACAAAACTGGTAGTGACTGTATAGATAAGAAGGCAGTGAATTTTGCTTTTAAGGCAAAGGGGGAATAGTCTACAAAAGAATGAAAATAGGAATAAAAGTGTAGCATTGTTAACCTGAAGATCTGTTGTACCTTTGAAAATCTTACACTGGGGAAAAAAAAAGACACTACAAAGGTACATAATTATGTGATTGAAAATCTTGGAAAAGGTCACCATTTAGTTCTCAGCCAAATAGTCAGCAATAAAATAGACTAGATTATTCATAATTGAGAAACTTAGAACCCTTTTCCTTAAAACGACAGGCCAGTTTTTCAGCAGTATATGAGGTACCATAATATATTATTTATTCTCTCGCAGAACAACTCTGTAGATACGGTGAAGATGATGAGGTCAAGAAGAGTACTCCAGAGAAGAATGGGAAAGAAATGTCAGAGCAGACATTGCAGAAGGTAGTCTAATCTTTAAGATATTGAGCTGAGGGAGTTAAATCTGAATTTTAACATAAAGGATTGTATTTTAAAACGAAGTCTCATGAACTTATACCTTGTGTGAATCCTTAATTTAAATTCATAATTCAAAATCATTCGCTTGCCAAAATGGGTTAAAAAAAAATCAATGTTAGTGAAATAAATGTGGAAAACACTTGTGCTTCTGTTGACATAGATTAAAAATATCTTCAGAGATGAAATGAAGGACATGACAATGGAAATTATAAAAATTTATACTATATGTGCTTATTAGTTATAAATTAACAGTTTCATTTTAAAATGGGACATAATGAGACTCTGTTATACTTCAAAAAGCATATAGATTTGCAGTATTTGAACTATTAAAACTGAGCATAGTTTTAGCTTCAGCAAAGTAAAATGATAATATGTTTGTAATTTAATTTTAAAGTTACAAATATACATGACTTATCTCATTTTAGATAGAAATTTATGTCCATATAATTTAGGATCACTCTCCCTGTTTTAACAGAACTACTCATATAAACCCTGCAGTCACTTTATATCATCCTATAATTAATAATAAGATGTTCTTTAAAAATCTTAACATCTATCTTTATAATTTTATACTTAATTCATATTTTTTATATGTAAATACAAGACCCATTAAGTTGACTTGATTTCGTTTTAGCACTCATTATTATTGTTACAAAGAAAATTTTTTTTAAGGATTATTCTATGCCTGGTTATCATTTGCTATGCTGGATACTCAGATAAAGCTGGAAATACACAAATATATAAACATATATAAACAAAAATATTAATGTGACTACTTACATTTCTTGCATCTGTGACTTGACTTATAGGAAATCTAGTGACTTACAACAGATGATGTCATCTCTTCTACTTCTAACACTTGCCCAATGTCAGGTAACAAAGGCTGTCATCTCATAATTACTGAATAACACATAACAGCTTAATACAACATACAGAATAAGAAATACTCACAGTCATTTATCTTAAGGCAAAATGAGTAATTGAAATAATATATGCATTATCAGCTGGAATGTCAAACAGTTCGCATTAGCTTATCTTCTTTGTTTCACAGTGACATTTTTGTTTGCTGGGGTTTCTATAATTTTTCTCTCTATGACTACATAATACCATACTACTACCTACTATTTCCTTAGGGTAGAAACCCTAAAGAAATCCATTATTTCATTCCAGCTGCCATAAATGGCTACTACCATAGTCCTGAAAAGCCAAGAGGAATTATTTGCATTGGACTATCACTAATTTGTCACCTTTAAAAAATATTAACCTAATGCAGTTGTACAAGTCATAATTTAACCTTTTGAAGTTGGGTTTCCTCATTTTAAAAGGATGTATTGTAAAACTCATACAAAATAGGTTTAAAAGATAGCAACAACATGAAGACAATGTTTATATAGTAGAAATAAAACGTACAAAATTATTTCTAATAATATATTAACATTTCACACTGTTACAGCATGAATGGTGTGAATTTGCAAAGCCAAGTGTTTTATTTCAGTTTAGAAAGGGGCCATCTTTTTGGTAAATTATTTAAATGATCAGTACTGGAGGAAAAGTATGCACTTGAGTTGACTTACAGACAAACCAAATGCCTTTAAAAAAATCCCTTGACTTTCTTTCTCAAATATATATTGAAATTTTGCTCTTTGTTTCTGGAGGCTTAACATCAGTTTAACAGTAATTTTTAAGACATCTTAAAGATCTTTTATTTTTATTTATTTGACAGAGAGAGAGATTACAAGTAGGCAAAGAGGCAGGCGGGGGTAGGGGGGAGCTGGGTCCCCACTGAGCAGAGAGCCCGATGCCGGGCTCGATCCCATTACCCTGAGATCATGACCTGAGCCCAAGGCAGAGGCTTAACCCACTGAGCCACCCAGACACCCTTTGAATGACGTTTTAATATATGTTATAGGCTTTCCTTTTCTCAAGTTTTTAGAAGTAGTGTCTCTGGGAGCACCTGGGTGACTCAGACATTGAGCATCTGCCTTTAGCTCAGGTCATAATCCCAGGGTCCTGGAAATGAGCCCTGAATCAGGCTGTCTGCTCAGTGACTTAGCCCTGTCATTCTTCCTCTGTGCTGGCTTGCTCTCTCTCTCTCGAATAAATAAAATCTTAAAAAAAAAAAAATAGTAGTGTCTCTGTTTTATTACTTTTCCTCCATTTTCAACTTAAATGCAAATAATTTTGAGCAGTTTTTACGATTAAACATGGATTCACATTAGGCAGTTAACAGACTTAAACATTTTAAATGTAACAGTCTTTAAAAAGATATTTTTCCAGTGGTACATAAAATTTTCGTGAGTTGCATCCAAATTTATTGGATTTTAGGGGTGCCTGCATGGCTCAGTAGGTTAAAGCATCTGCTTTCAGCTTAGGTCATGATCCCAGGGTCCTGGGATCCAGCCTTGCATCAGACTGTCTGCTCAGCAGGGAGCCTGCTCCCCCATCCTCCGCCCTCCTCTTGTGATCTCTGTCTGTCAAACAAATAAATAAATAAATAATAAACTCCTTAAAATAAATAAATAAATAAACAAATAAATAAATAAATGGATTTTAGTCAAAAGAAAAAGATAATTCTAATATCCAGAATTGAAATCTCATATTCAAGATGTTTGTTCCATTTGTTTTTAACATGTTGATTTACTGGCTAATTCAGCAATATTTAGTGCAAGTAATTATATTTTAGCTAAAGTAATTTTATTAAGTATCTGTTGTGATTAATAATAATAGAGACAATAATGATGATGGTGATGGTAGTGATAAACTGTTTTGACCTGGCTGTCTACCAGGAACTATTGTGTGTGATCATATTTAATACTTAAAATCTGCAAGATAAATATTACTATTCCCATTTCACAAATAGGGAACTTTAAAATAGGTTAAATATTTTACCAGGTTAAGATAACCTGAACTGGAAGTAAGATAAAAACCAGAACAAAATTTAATTTCCCCAAGACCACACTGTTCCTTAATACTTTTATATCAACATTCAATTCTTTTTTTAAAAAGGTAATTTCTTATTTGCACAAGATAGATTTAAAAAAATACAGTCTACTCTGCTTACTCCATCATGGAATCTAACATGCTAAAATATTTAAAAATATACACATGAAAAGTATATTGTTTATAGTTATTAAAACTACTAAGAAACTGCAGAGTTTATAAAAAAGTGATACTTCTTATTTTGTAGTATTTTTTATTAAATAGAGAATTAAATTTGGCATAGAATAATTTTGAAAAAGTAAATGGTTTTCAGCCACAGTTCATATGTTCTTGAACACTTACTTTTTGTCACATTATCCAGCTCTTCAATAAAGTATTTGCACTGTAAAGGACCAATACAATTTCTCTTACAGAAGTACAGAGGTCTGTAATAGTCTGGTATAAACTCTTCCATATACCTCTCTTCTGGCTCAAGAGTAAGCCTTATAAAGAAACAGGTCTAACAGTAGGTGAATATATCATACTGTGGAATCACAAATTTAAATTAGATGAGATCCTTAATATTTGTTTTGGGAAATATCCATGTCCTGAATCCGGATAACCTATTGGTGAAGCTTACTGAATTAAATGAAGGAGGCTGACCTCACAAGAAGAATAGGGGATGTGGAAGGATAGATAAATCAGAAATGACTGAAAATCATATCTAGGAAACAACTTATATTTTCACCACCATAACTCAGTCCAGTAAGATTCATCTTGTAGATTTCTGGAATATTTTAAGTTAATGGTTGTCAGTACATCAAGTATGTTTATCTTTTGAAGAATTGTTTTAAAAGTAAAAATTAGTCCATATGATGTTCCAGTCATTTAGGTTTCTTGCTTGACCCCAGTTCTTTGTTCCTCTCCATGCATATCTGGGTAACTTTTCCCATATGGCTTGTAGAATAGTGGGAGGGGCACAAAATCTTAAATTTGAATCCCATTTTGAAGCAGGAAATGTTTACCTCTTTGTACTACTTAAGTTTTCAGAGTGTCTATTTTCTTCTCTGGGAAGATAATTATTGGCTCTACCCACTTCACATGGTTTTGAGATGATCAGGAGAGATCATCTTTATGAAACCATCTTATAAATGGTAAACTGTACTTTACAAACAATAATGATTATTTTTCAAGATTTCAATTGAAATCAACTCCCCCTTGAAATTTTCATACTCATGGCTTAGAATTAATTGCTCTGTCCTTTTGCCCAGACTTCTGGCACTTAGATCCTATCTTTTATCAGATTTATTTCTGCAAGTGCCTTTTTTTCCAAATAGTTTTTAAAAATTTTTAAGGTAAAATAATGTATGTTTTCATTTCTGTGTCCTACAGTGTGAACAATGCTTATTGAAATAAGTGAATGCCATCTTGGAATAATTTTAATTTTAAGTTGTTAGACTTTTTTTTCAGTAAATATTTCTTTATTATATAAATTAAGGACCTCATGACTACTAAAATTACATTTTTCTAATTTAGAATAAAGCAGCCCTGGTAGATTATATTTTATATAGGTAATCATTTTTTTCACGTGATTGTTAGATATTGAAGAAAAATGTTATTAAAGTTTTACTGTGCATCTATTTTTAGACTTTTTGTCTAAGTTGCTTTTCTCTAAAAATATTTCTCACAATAAATAGACTATATAGCCAAAGCACTTACCTCAGAAAACTCTGCAGTTTATTAGCATACTTAGTTCTCTATCACTTTGTGTAGAATTTTAACTTCTTTTACCATCTGTCCTTTATTCAAC